>NC_034183.2:45670614-45970614 GCF_002021735.2 Oncorhynchus kisutch | reverse complement strand
ATTAAAAGTTTTGACCAGCGACACTTGTCGCATAATTGCCTACAAACATGTTGTTACACCAAGTATAAACTGGCCTTTACAGTTAGCTGGTGTTCTAAAGCCTAGCGTTTCCATTCCCCAAATGTATTCAATTATCCAACATTACACATGTAACAAGAGGGATCAGGTTGTGAAATGCAAATAATGGCAGTATAGGCAGATCTACGAAGTAATCAAGATGTCTTCTATTCTGAAAATACTCACTGTAACTGGAGAGTCCACCCTCTGTACGTTACTCTCCTCTACCAGAATCTCCCTGTAACACAAACAGAAGCAGACGACAGGCTTAGTGATGAAGATTTAGATTTTATCTGAAATGTTAAAGTAATATGGCCTGTGTGTGTGTTTAATTACCTGGCCTTGGCACACAGTGCTTTGACTTCATTTTCCTTGATGAGTTCACAGCGCCTAAGTTGTTCGATCTGTCTGTCCAGATCACTGATGTCCCCCATTGTCACACACATATGGAGCGAGAGGCTCACACACAATCCTCACTCTGGGGTCTGGAGTTGTCTCCTACAGAGCCTCGCAAACACAGGGTGTGTATACTTCACACAGTCACCCTGGTCCGGGAACACACAAACACACTCTCTAGCTGTTCAGGCAGTTCCAGTCACAAACAGAGAGCAGCAGATTGGTGCAATAGAGAGGGATCTATGAAAGAGTAATATATGACATGTTTTAGAGCATGGCTGAATTAACACATTGTTATATGTCCGTGCTGTTCAGTCTGAGGGCTTCAAATCGTGGAAAGCCCAATAAACTAACTAGCTTATAGCTAGCTAACGTTACGAGCGAAGTTAGCGAGTTAGTTAGCATGAAGTGAGTTCAACACTAACATAACGTTAGTTAATTGGTAACGTTAGCTCAGTCGGTTAGTTGGCTGGTCTTTTCATGAAGGTTGGTAATTATGGGTATATTTGCGTTAATATTTAATACCCAGATAGTTATTTTCTCTACCACGCACTGCGTTGTTAGCATAAGCTAACTCGTTAGCCAACAATCTCGGCCCTTTCATCAAGTAGTACGAAATGCTAACGTTGCTTGGCTAGCTAATTTAGCATGCTAGCTATCTGTTACCTATATTTTTTAGTCGAAAATGGCGTAATCCAAGCTAACACAAATACCTTTGAATATTGGAGAAGAAGAACTCGAAATACAGACATACAGCTGTTTTATTCCACGGTTATTTTCTTTTTTCACCGGTTCACATAACCACCGCCGGAAGAGCTCTGTCTGCAACTTCCGCTGTCGGGGACGCGCATTTTGTAGTCATGAATCGGGAGGGGAATTTTCAGTTTTGAAGCAAATATCGTAGTTTGACATGGCTAATGCTGTCTTCTTATGCTCAAACATTATAACAAAATCAACGGGGGCCTGACTGTCTACATATATTTTCTACAACAGCGCTATTGCGCAAAATAATATGCAGCATCATCTGGATATGTATGTAACAAAAGTTCAACATTCAACTTCTGCTTTCATTTCTGTCAAGCCGTCTACGCATACCATTTCTGTCAAGATGTCTACGCATACCATTTCTGTCAAGCCGTCTACGCATATCATTTCTGTCAAGCCGTCTACGCATACCATTTCTGTCAAGCTGTCTACGCATACCATTTCTGTCAAGCCGTCTACACATACCATTTCTGTCAAGCCGTCTACGCATACTATTTCTGTCAAGCCGTCTACGCATACCATTTCTGTCATACCAAATGTTATCCCCATTGATGTACACAAACCCTAAATTGCTAATGCTATGTATTGGCCAATGAGAGGCTTTGAATTCATTTGCACTCCCCAGAAGGAGCAGTCCTCTATAAGATTAATGTAATTCTACAGTATTTCAATTTAATGTTTCAAGGACAATATTATATGTATTTAAGTATTTTTTGTTGTTGTAGTGGGGACACTAAAATTAGTACTTTAAAAAAATATATACTTAAAAAAATGATAATATTTTTTCTCCCCAATTTCGTAGTATCCAATTGTTAGTAGTTACTGTCTTGTCTCATCGCTACAACTCCCGTACAGGCTCGGGAGAGACGAAGGTCGAGAGTCATGTGTCCTCCGAAACACAACCCAACCAACCCACTGCTTCTTAACACAGCGCGCATCCAACCCGGAAGCCAGCCGCACCAATAATGTGTTGAGGAAACACCATGCACCTAGCAACCTGGTCAGCGTACACTGCGCCCGGCCCCCCGCAGGAGTCGCTAGTGCGCAATGAGACAAGGATATCCCTACCGGCCAAACCCTCCCTAACCCAGACGACGCTAGGCCAATTGTGCGTCACCCCATGGACCTCCCGGTCGCAGCCGGCTGCGACAGAGCCTGGGCTCGAACCCAGAGTCTGGTGGCACAGCTAGCACTGCCTTAGAGTGGTGCCTTAGACCACTGCGCCACCCGGGAGGCAAAAAAAATAATTATAATAATATATATATATACTTTCATTTTTATGTTTAGCTCGCATGATATACTGAATAAAAATATAAACGCAACATGCAACAATTTAATGGAATTGTTGCATGTTGCGTTTAAGGAAATCAGTCAATATTAGGCCCTAATCTATGGACTTCACGACTGAGAATAGACATCTGTTGGTCACAGATACAGTTGAAGTCGGAAGTTTACATACACTTAGGTTGTAGTCATTAAAACTTGTTTTTCAACCACTCCACAAATTTCTTGTTAACAAACTATAGTTTTGGAAAATCGGTTAGGACATCTACTTTGTGGATGACACAAGTAATTTTTCCAACAATTGTTTACAGACAGATTATTTCACTTATAATTCACTGTATCACAATTCCAGTGGGTCAGAAGTTTACATACACTAAGTTGACTGTGCCTTTAAACATCTTGGAAAATTCCAGAAAATTATGTCATGGCTTTAGAAGCTTCTGATAGGATAATTGACATAATTTGAGTCAATTGGATGTATTTCAAGGCCAACCTTCAAAGTCAGTGCCTCTTTGCTTGACATCATGGGAAAATCAAAAGAAATCAGCCAAGACCTCAGAAAAAAATTGTAGACCTCCACAAGTCTGGTTTATCCTTGGGAGCAATTTCCAAATGCCTGAAGGTACCTGAAGATCTGTACAAACAATAGTACTGTCACGTTCTGACCATAGTTCTTTTGTGTTTTCTATGTTTTAGTGTTGGTCAGGACGTGAGCTGAGTGGGCATTCTATGTTGTGTGTCTAGTTTTCCCGTTTCTATGTTTGGCCTAATATGGTTCTCAATCAGAGGCAGGTGTTAGTCATTGTCTCTGATTGGGAACCATATTTAGGTAGCCTGTTTTGTGTTGGGTTTTGTGGGTGGTTGTCTTCTGTCTTCGTGTGTCTGCACAAGACAGAACTGTTTGGGTTTTTTCACATTTGTTGTTTTGTATTTTGTAGTGTTCACGTTTATCGTCTTTATTAAACATGATGAACACTAACCACGCTGCGCTTTGGTCCTCTCCTTCGTCCACAGAAGAAAGCCATTATAAGTACACGTGTATAAACACCATGGTACCACGCAGCCGTCATACCGCTCAGGAAGGAGACGCGTTCTGTCTCCTAGAGATGAACGTACTTTGGTGCAAAAAGTGCAAATCAATCCCAGAACAACAGCAAAGGACCTTGTGAAGATGCTGGAGGAAACAGGTACAAAAGTATCTATATCCACAGTAAAACGAGTCATATATTGACATAACCTGAAAGGCCACTCAGCAAGGAAGAAGCCACTGCTCCAAAACCACCATCAAAAGCCAGACTACAGTTTGCAACTGCACATGGGGACACAGATTGTACTTTTTGGAGAAATGTCCCCTGGTCTGATGAAACAAAAATAGAACTGTTTGGCCATAATGACCATCGTTCTGTTTGGAGGGAAAAGGGGGAGGCTTGCAAGCCAAAGAACACCATCCCAACCGTGAAGAATGGGGGTGGCAGCATCATGTTGTGGGGGTGCTTTGCTGCAGGAGGGATTGGTGCTCTTCACAAAATAGATGGCTTCATGAGGGAGGACAATTATGTGGATATATTGAAGCAACATCTCAAGACATCAGTTAAATGTTGGTCGCAAATGGGTCTTCCAAATGGACAATGACCCCAAGCATACTTCCAAAGAGGTGGAAAAATGGCTTAAGGACAACAAAGTCAAGGTATTGGACTGGCCAACACAAAGCCCTGACCTCAATCCTATAGAACATTTGTGGGCAGAACTGAAAAAGCATGTGCGAGCAAGGAGGCCTTTACAAACCTGACTCAGTTACACCAGCTGTGTCAGGAGGAATGGGCCAAAATTCACCCAACTTTTTGTGGGAAGCTTGTGGAAGGCTACCTGAAATGTTTGACCCAAGTTAAACAATTTAAAGGCAATGCTACCAAATACTAATTGAGAATGTAAACTTCTACCCCACTGGGAAAGTGATGAAAGAAATAAGCGCTGAAAGAAATAATTCTCTCTACTATTATTCTGATATTTCGCATTCTTAAAATAAAGTGGCGATCCTAACTGACCTAAAACAGGGAATTTTTACTAGGATTAAATGTCAGGAATTGTGAAAAAATGAGTTGAAATGTATTTGACTAAGGTGTATATAAGCTTCCGACTTCAACTGTACCTTAAAGTTGCCCTCCGGTGGCCACCACCACACCTCAAGCCACATCTGGAACACCAAGACAGACAGACGGGCTGGCAGACACACACAAACACACACACACAGTCTGAGAGCATAGCAAAATAGACAAATGTAAAACAAATGTTGTCATTCATAGGTTGCACCTCTGTCACTGTGTCACGTCATGCCATTGTTTTCAACATTCTCAGTGTCTAGTAAAGTTTGTTAAAAATAGCGAGCTAGCAATGCTAACGTTAGCTGGCTAAAATCCGGTGGTTTCCACTCAATCTCAAGTCAATCTGGTGATAACATAATTATGACAAAAGTTTTCCTACTAATTATTTGCCTCCTTTTGCATTCTATTTCCAAGCCACTGTAATGCACTTTTAATGAAATCAGTGCTCATTGACATTGCATTGTGTCACGCCTGCTCCCGCTCCTCCTCTCTGGCGTTCGAGGGCACTTGGCTGCCCATCATTACAGCTCATCAGGCTCACTTCCCACGTCATGCCTCAGCTGTTTCATCAGGCTCCCACGCCTCAGCGGGATCGTCAGGCTTTCACGCCTCAGCCGGATCGTCGGGCTCCCATGCCTCAGCATGCTCATCGGGCTCCCATGCCTCAGCCAGCTCGTCAGGCTTCTACGCCTCAGCCGGCATGTCCAGCACCCATGCCTCAGCTGGCCCATCAGGCTCGCCCAGGTGGGAGTGGGGGGTACTGTCACTCCTGTTCCCGCTCCTCCTCTCTGGTGCACGAGGGCACCAGGCTGCCCAACATTACGCATACCTGTCACCATCATTACGCGCATCAGTGCTCGCTGGACTCCATTACCTTGTTGATTGCCCCTCCTATATCTGTCTGTTCCTCGGTTAGATCCCTGTATCAGCATTATTGTAGTTTTGTTTTCCCCTGTCCAGACACTGTCTGTATTCTGTTCCTGTCCGTGTTTCATTAAATGTTCTCTCCCTGTACTTGCTTCCCGTCTCCAGCGTCTATCCTCACACATTGAGTAAAATTCTTGATCAGTCGGACATGCTTCTCAGATAGGGGCTTGCTTGCTACCTTAGTGATCCCCTCGAGAGTAGCTCCTTTCAGTGCATCATTCATATAGCTTGCTAGTTGGCTGTGCTAGAAATGATATAATCATAATCATGTTCGCTAATTGTTTCTATGCACATTCCAAATGTGAAATTACAAGACAAAAAGGACACTTACCTAATCTTGTTCCCAGAGACTTTAGCACAAATGTACACTCCATGGGGCTCTAAAATATGAAGTAAACACCTGACTGTTTTGGGACACCAAATATCCCACTTGGATGCATTTAAGATGCATTAGTTTATATCCATAAAGCTGCCATGTCGCCCCAGTTGATCAAGAAGGTATAACGCTATGTCAAGGAGGTCCAATTTTTCCCCGTCTGTAAGGCCTTAATGAACTCATAATTCTCTGCAATGTACGTAAACTAATGACAACACCATCTATTTTGCTCAAGGACACAAACCGAGGAGAAAAGAAAAGTTGATCAACTCAAGCAAACTGTCCATAATGTCAACCTGTGCATTAGAGGAAGCCAAGCTTGCCAAGTAGCCTATGCTAATGTTTTGGCATAATAAAGGCTATTTCTCATAACATGCAACCGGATTATTTTGTAAAAATAACGTCTTTCTCTTTATAACGTCATCTTTCTCATAATAACTAGATCTTTCTTGTTATAGCGTTATCTTTCTCGTAATAACGAGATCATGGATTATTTCTTTATAATGAGTTTTTGAATTATTTCGTAATAACGTGACTTTATCTCATAATAATTAAATAATAATATATTTATCTGAGTGGCAGCAATACTTCACCTTAGTACTGAGTGTAGCCTACAGGTGATCAAATAAACCCTTTAATTGTCTGCCCATGTTTGTGAATCGTTGCATTATTCAATAGTGTTATATGTTTTAGAATAATAGTTTGTGCTTACTAGTTAGTGGCTACTGTGATATTTATGGTCAATTTGAGCTGCGGACCAAGAATGTTGAGTTGCCAGCCAAAAAGAAAGGTAAGGTAAGGATGTAATGTGAATTGAAAAGTATACATTTATTTCGTCACTCACACTCTACTTCATATCTTGTAGTGGGAATAAGGCTAATGACAGAGGTTCGGTTAAATTGCAGGCGCAGATGCCCCGATTTTTAAACGATTAGGTGGCACAGTTGAAAAGTTCACGCACTGACTATACAATGGACTAATATATATTTTTGCTTTGAGATATGAGGTTTTTCATTTGATTTATTTTACTATTTTAATCACAATAAACTTTTTCTCAATGCAATGATTAAACTAGCTCCACCTAAAAAAAACACTATGCAGCGTGACATGGGGGAGGGTGGGCTGTCTCTGCCTAACTTTAAGTTTTACTTTTATGCTTTTGTGCTACACCCCCTCTCAACATGGTTTGATCCAAATGCTTTAGTCTCCCGGAGACCTATAGAAGATAGTTTGGCATTACCACAAAGACTTCAGGATCTAGTCTATTCAGCATTATCATTAAAACGTGATAAGTTAAGTTGGACCACTAATTACATACTCACACCATGGCGCTTAGTAGAAAAGGAATCGATCACAATACAGAAGTGGCATGCTCAGTCACCAATTTTCCACAATCATTCCGTTCTTTCTGGAGGTATTCCCTTTTCATTCACTCAATGGGAGGATAAGGGGGATCATATTTTGGACGATTCTTTTAGAGATTAAGTTTTGCAAGCTTTTAATGATCTTAGGGCTAAATTTCAATGACCTGATAAGTCTTTTTTCTTTTATCTACATTGAAGATCAGCATGCAGGCATATGGTGTCCCTTAGGGCTCATCCATCCCACAATATAAATGACAGAATATTAGATAGACAAGGTAACTCAAAGGGTTTGGTTACTAATTCGGGGAAGAATATTCATCTTAATGATGAATTCTATCTTGGTGAGAGTTTGAAGCTGTGACCATTTTGAGAGGTCTGCTTCTATATATATATTCCTTGGAAATTCTTTGATCCTAAGCCAATTTTCAGTTTTTGATTTGTTAAAAAAGTTTGAAATATCCAATAAATGTCGTTCCACTTCATGATTGTGTCCCATAAAATACAGTTTTATATATTTATGTTTGAAGCCTGAAATGTGGCAAAAGGTCGCAAAGTTCAAGGGGGCCGAATACTTTCGCAAGACACTGTATATAAGGCAGGTAATCAAGGAGGTGATGGAGTCCAGGTGAGTGTCATAATGCGCTGATGCGCGTAACGATAGTGACAGGTGTGCATCATAACGAGCAGTCTGGTGACCTAGAGGCCGGAGAGGGAGCACACGTGACACCCCCTACACATTTACAGTGGGGCAAAAAAAGTATTTAGTCAGCCACCAATTGTGCAAGTTCTCCCACTTAAAAAGATGAGAGAGGCCTGTAATTTTCATCATAGGTACACTTCAACTCTGACAGACAAAATGAGAAAAACATTTCCAGAAAATCACATTGTAGGATTTTTTATGAATTTATTTGCAAATTATGGTGGAAAATAAGTATTTGGTCACCTACAAACAATTTTTTATTTATTTATTGAATGGTCTTCTTGCCAAAGTAATGAGCCACCACGCATGGCTGCCAATGTGATAAGGATGCAAACAGGGCCAACGTGGATGGCGGTTACTCATGTGCAGGACACAAAGTCTTCTTTTGAACTGTTCATCCCAGACACCATCCAGAAAATCATACTGGACTGCACTAATTTGGAGGAAAGGCGTGTTTTTGGAAGGAGATGGACCAAACCCATTTACATGAATACTTTGGGGTTCTTATCCTTGCTGGTGTTTTCAGATCCAATGGGGAATCCCTGTGGGATGCAGAAACGAGCAGAGAACTTTTCCGTGCAACGTCTCTGGAAACCTCCACATTATTTCCAGGATTATCCGTTTCGATAACCAAGACACCGGACCAGCTCTGTGGCAGACAGACAAGCCAGCTGTAATCAGGTCAATGTGGGACAAGTGGGTGGACCGCCTTCCCTTGTTTTACAACCCTGGGCCCAACGTTACTGTTGATGAGCAGCTTATGCCATATAGAGACCGCTGCCCTTTCAGGCAGTACATATGGTCTAACCCCGCAAAATATGGAATCAAGATCTGAGCTGCCTGTGGTGCTTTTTCAACATACGCGTGGAACTTGCAAGTGTATATGGGGAAGCCAGATGGAGGCACCCCTGAAAAGAACAAAGGGATCCAGGATGTCCTGGATGTGGCCACAACATCACATACTATTACTTTTTTACTTTGCACAAGCTGGGACAGGAGCTCCTCAAGAGGAAGCTGATGATGGTAGGAACAGTACAAAAAAAACAAGCCAGAGTTCTGTTAAGGGATTTTTATCAATAATGACTAAATTATGTATACATTTCAATCAGGACTATGACTAAACAGAATACTATTATGTTACGGTATGGATGTATGAATCTTATTATAGTACTAGTACTAGTACTGAATATAATGTATGTAATTATAATCAAGAATTAGAACAAAGACTGTTCCTTGGTAGAAACAAATTAACTTATCGTCAGACTGGCTAGAATGCTTATCTACACAGGGAGAAGAAAGACCTCGGGCTGGTAGTAAATTATCTAAACCGATGGTGGACGATGTGGGAAGGCTTGAGAACTATACTGACATTGTATCGGAGTGGAGGAGGGACAGTTTAAAACCTATGACGTCATTTTTAGTTTATAACCTGTTGTAAATTGTACCATGTTCAGTACTCTCGAGAATAAACGCTATTGATTGATTTTGAAACTGGTCTCTGTCCATTTTATGTAACTAAGTATCTTACAAATTCTTAGGAATGGAAAGAGTGATTACTTGAATTGGTTAATAAACATATAGGAATTAAATTCCACTAACAAGTTCCCACCTCAGCTGTTGAATACACGGAACAGGCCTATCAATTCCTCTAAGTTTGTGTTCACGGCCGACAGGTCCCTAGTATCCTATGTGCCAAAGAAAGGCAAAAAGGTGGAATAGGGATGGGAGAATATGTGGCCAGGAACATCAGGCATTGGTAAGACCTCAAATCCAGAGGAGGAAACATATCCCAAGGACCCCAGCTTCTGTAGTCATTGTGAGGAGGATTTAGGAGGAGGATGCTGGTTCCCCATCCGCCCATCCGCCCGACCCACAGAACCAACAACTCCAATACCGGAAGTAAGTGTGAGTGATGTTGTTACATGTGTGTGTGTTGCATGTGTGTGTGTTTGACTTTCCTACCTTGGCCTGCTGTAACTATCTATGTGAGTGAGTGAGTGAGTGAGTGAGTGAGTGAGTGAGTGAGTGAGTTATACCTTTTTTCATCTTTGTTAGTGCCTCTTTAAGTTTGTCCATTGAAATGGGTTTCCCAAGGGATTGTGATTCTTCATTGGAAAGGTAAGGACAAATTCATCTGAGGCATATTTATCCAAAGTAATATCAGATTTACATAGAGTAGAGTAAAAAATAACCAAACCGCATTGATTAGCAAAGGATTAGTTAACAATCATTTATGTGCTTTAATAGCTGTAATATTAGAGCTTATCTCCCTGTTTCTGGGTCTCATTGCGAAAATATAACTAGGTTTAGCTCCATTAAAATAATAGTTCTGTCTGGTTCGATGAATTAAGAATTCTGCCCTATGTCTGAACAAAGAATGAAGTTCTAACTTGACTACATCTATCCTTTTCTTTTTGTCATCAGAGTAAGAGTTTTGTTGTTCTCGTTCCTGATTATCCAAATATGTTTCTAGTTTGTTAATTGTTCTCATTCTGGTTTTATTAAGGTGAGATGTAAATGACACTGAGAAGTTCCTAATAAATTCCGTTATAGAGTTCCATTGTCAGGTATGCGTAAATGGCTGTAAGAGAGTCAGGCAGGAGAGCAGATATTGGGTAGCCAACGGAGCCTTTTATTTAGGCGAACCAAAAGCACACGGCAAAGTGAACACGAAATAACAATACGGGTTAACATAACCCAGCGCAACAGACTACCGTGCGCATAACATGAAACAGAATTAACAATACCACACAAAGGCATGGGGGAAACAGAGGGTTAAATACACAACACATGTTGAGGGAAATGAGAACCAGCTGTGTGGGAAAACAAGACAAGACAAATGAAAAATGGATCGGCGATGGCTAGAAGACCGGCGACGTCGACCGCCGAGCACCGCCCGAACAAGGAGAGGCATCGACTTCGGCAGAAGTCGTGACATCCACAGGATATTTTCAACAGACCAAACATTGTGTTCGACAAACATCAAGTTATTTTTCAAATAAAGTACAAAATTGTTTGTTCTTTAATAATATTATATTGAAACTATGATCAGAAATGGACGTGGGCATATTGTTGCATTATGAATGTCTGCATATGCAGTGCCGGAAGATAGAATATAATCTATTCTGGAGTAGAATTTATGTCTAGCAGAGTAAAAACTAAATTGTCTAGATGTAGGGAAGATATCAGTGAGATTAAAATCCTTGACCAGGTTGTTAAATACCACTGACACAGGTGTGGGAGCTGTTTGAGATTGGTAGCCAGAGCGGTCCGAAGACGATAAAACGGCAATCATTTGATCAGAGAAAAATCTGTAATATTTGCCAGCAAATACATTAGATTTTAATAAAATGTAGGATCATACTATGTTGGCGCATATACTGATATGAAAGCAATTTTCTTACCTGAGATTACAGTTTTGATATATGATATCCTATCGTCATCACTACCATATTTTTACAGTCCGTGTTAAACTATGTCTTCTGACGAGGGAGGCGCGAGTTTTGGAATCTACAGAGGATGACGCTGCAACATAATAATGTCTGTTTCCAAATCTTTGGATATGAGATTATTTTAGGTGGGACGCTTGAATAAATATAACATCAATGTTATGTCTACAAAAGTCATCTAAGCAAACCACTCATTTATTTTGGCCATTTATCCCATTAACATTCCAACTTGTTAGCTGTAGTGTCATCATGTGATACATTAAAAAAGTGTCTTGTGCATGAAATCGGAGATCAAATCCATCCCCTACTCTGGTCGCTAGACCCCCATCCCTGAAGCCCACTCTCATTAGAACCTGAGAGTAGTTAAACGATACACCTAAACAAACATACATACAAACAAAACACAACAAAATACCTTATTTACATAAATATTCAGACCCTTTGTTGTGAGACTCAAAATTGATCTCAGGTTGGTCCTGTTTTCATTGATCATCCTCGAGATGTTTCTACAACTTGATTGGAGTCCACCTTTGGTAAATTCATTTGATTGGACATGATTTGGAAGGTCCCACAGTTGACAGTGATTGTCAGAGCAAGAACCAAGCCATGAGGTCGAAGGAATTATCCGTAGAGGTAAGGGACAAGATTGTGTCGAGGCACAGATCTGGGGAAGGGTACCAAAAAATGTCTGCAGCATTGGAGGTCCCCAAGAGCACAGTGACCTCCATTATTCTTAAATGGAAGAAGTTTGGAACCACCAAGACTCTTCCTACAGCTGGCTGCCCGGCCAAACTGAGCAGTCGAGGGACAAGGGCCTGGGTCAGGGAAGTGACCAAGAACCCGATGGTGACGCTGACAGAGCTCAGAGTTCCTCTGTGGAGATGGGAGAACCTTCCGGAAAGACATCCATCTCTGCAGCACTCCACCAATCAGGCCTTTATGGTAGAGTGGCCAGACAGAAGCCACTCCTCAGTAAAAGGCACATAACAGCCCACTTGATGTTTACCAAAAGGCACCTAAGGACTCTCAGACCATGAGAAACAAGATTCTCTGGTCTGATGAATCCAAGATTGAACTCTTTGGTCTGAATGCCAAGTGTCACGTCTGGAGGAAACCTGGCACCATCCCTATGGTGAAGCTGCATGTTTTTCAGCTGCATGGACTGGGAGACTAGTCAGGACAGAGGGAAAGTACAGAGAGCTCCTTGATGAAAACCTGCTCCAGAGTGCTCATGACCTCAAACGGGGGTGAAGGTTCACCTTCCAACAGACCCTGAGCAAAGAGCTAAAACAATGCAAGAGTGGCTTCGGGACAAGTCTCTGAATGTCCTTGAGTGGTCCAGCCAGAATCCGGACTTGAACCCAATCTAATATCGCTGGAGAGACCTGGAAATAGCTGTAGAGTGACGCTTAAAATCCAATCTGACAGACCTAGAGAGGATCTGCAGAGAAGTATGGGAGAAATCTACAAATACAGGCATCCCAAGCATGTAGCGTCATACCGAAGAATATTCTAGGTTGTAATCGCTATCAAACATGCTTCAACAAAGTACTGAGTAAAGGGTCTAAATACTTATGTAAATGTGAAATTTCAGTCATTTTGTTTTTTGCTAAAATTTCTTAAAACCTGTTTTTGCTTTGTCATTATGGGGTATTGTGTATTGATTGATGAGAAGAAGAAAAAACAATTGAATCCGTTCTAGAATAAGGCTGTAATGTAACAAAATGTGGAGAAAGTCAAGGGGTCTGAATACTTTCCGTATGCACTGTAAGGGAACAATGAAAGCTCTAACAACATTCGATGATGACATTTCTCTAAAGTAGGCTACAGGCTACATGTTCACCACCAAGTCAGAACAGTAGGCTGGAGCCATGACTGCATGGCTCCAACTCAATCATCAAGTATGCAGGTGACGCAACAGTGAAACAGGCTATATTACCAACAATGATGAGACAGCCTACAGGGAGGAGGTGAGGGCCCTGTGGTGCCAGGAAAATAACCTGTCCTTCAACGTCAACAAAATGAAGGAGCTGATCGTGGACTTCAGGAAACAGCAGAAAGAGCACACCCCTACCCACATCGATGGGACCGCAGTGGAGAAGGTGGAAACCTTCAAGTTCCTCGGCATACACATTATTTTTTTTTTAAACCTTTATTTAACTAGGCAAGTCAGTTAAGAACATTAAGAACAAATTCTTATTTTCAATGACGGCCTAGGAACAGTGGGTTAACTGCCTGTTCAGGGGCAGAATGACAGGGGCAGAATGTCAGCTCAGGGGTTTGAACTTGCAACCTTCCGGTTACTAGTCCAACGCTCTAACCACTAGGCTAACCTGCCGCATCACTGGTCCACCCACACAGACATTGTGGCGAAGAAGGCACAATTTCACCTCTTCAACCTCAGGAGGCTGAAGAAATTTGTCTTGTCACCTAAAACCATCACAAACTTTTACAGATGCACAATTAAGAGCATCCCGTCGGGCTGTATCACCACCTGATAAGACAATTGCGCCACCCGCAACAGCAGGGCTATCTGGAGGGTGGTACGGTCTGCCCAACGCATCACCGAGGGCACACTGCCTTCCCTGCAGGACACCTACAGCACCCGATGTCACAGGAAGGCCAAAAAGATCATCAAGGACATCAACCAACAGAACCACGGCCTGTTCACTCCGCTATCATCCAGAAGACAAACTTTCCGCTAGATTGTCGACTTGATTCAAAATGATGACTGCTTGCATACTAAGCTAAGATTTTGAAAGTATGATGTTCACATGATCAGTCCAATCAAAGCTATGGTAGATATAACGTGATTTGACGTCATTTTATCTGTGGCCAATGACCTTGAGCCTTCTTGGACGGGCACTTTTAATGTACATCTATGTCGGCACCCAGGGGGCTTGAATTTTAGATCTCTACCTGTAGATTTTGCAGTGATGTAGCGTCCCCATAAGTGACAGAACACTGAGCCAATCACAGCGCAACTAGAGAACATTACCAACCCTTATGCTCTGTATTTTCCACTGGCTACCTCACCACCACAAAAACCACTAAGCTAGGCTGAAACACCTGCATTTTGGAGCTATGCTGCTTTATTAACTCAATGTTGTTGTTTTTTTTTACATAGTTTGCAAACTGATACAGTGGGGCAAAAAAGTCAGCCACCAATTGTGCAAGTTCTTCCACTTAAAAAGATGAGAGAGGCATGTAATTTTCATCATAGGTACACTTCAACTATGACAGACAAAATGGAAAAAAAATCCAGAAAATCACATTGTAGGATCCTTTATGAATTTATTTGCAAACTATGTTGGAAAATAAGTATTTGGTCAATAACAAAAGTTTATCTCAATACTTTGTTATATACCCTTTGTTGGCAATGACAGAGGTCAAACGTTTTCTGTAAGTCTTCACAAGGTTTTCACTCACTGTTGCTGGTATTTTGGCCCATTCCTCCATGCAGATCTCCTCTAGAGCAGTGATGTTTTTGGGCTGTTGCTGGGCAACACAGACTTTCAACTCCCTCCAAAGATTTTCTATGGGGTTGAGATCTGGAGACTGGCTAGGCCACTCCAGGACCTTGAAATGCTTCTTACAAAGCCACTACTTCGTTGCCCGGGCTGTGTGTTTGGGATCATTGTCATGTTGAAAGACCCAGCCACGTTTCATCTTCAATGCCCTTGCTGATGGAAGGAGGTTTTCACTCAAAATCTCACGATACATGGCCCCATTCATTCTTTCCTTTACACGGATTAGTCGTCCTGGTCCCTTTGCAGAAAAACAGCCCCAAAGCATGATGTTTCCATCATTCCCCTTATTGGCCCAAGCCCAGTCCTCACAACTACCTCTCACAGCAGTACCCATCCCTATTTTTTATAATTTTACTCTTCACTCTCTCTTCACGTCTTACCTTTCTGTTTGTTTTTCATGTAATATCTTGTTAATCAATTTTCTATATTCATTATTTAGTTTGATCTTGAGTTTATAATGTAATGTTTGATCTTTTTTTATGTATGATGTTTTCTTTTTTTATGTGCTAAATAAATAAACTAACTAAACTAAACTTTGTGAGTTTTAAGGCATTGCAATGTTTGTGCTTAGGAAGGCTTCCCTGGAGTCTACACTTGCATGGCCCACTACATGGACTTCATCCAGCAGACAATTCACTCCAACACCCAGTCTCCTGCTGATCTCTAGGTCGCCCTGAAACTCTGTCTGTTTATCACAGCCTTCAAATAGGTTTCTGGATTTTCAACCGTCAATAATATATCATAAGGATATCATATATCATAAGGATAGAAGGTTAACATACTCATACAATTCAACATACAACCTTGCCTGGTTTGTCTGTATAGTGGATAAATACATTAACTATGGTTGTAAACTACCCTTAAGGAATAACCACATGCTTTTTTATGTGAAAAATCACGATTTCACATGTGAACTCGTGAAAAAATGGTCATTTATGCTACACACACACACAGTGCTTTTAACATAGTGTTTCCAAATTACATAGCTGACACATATACATGACTACATTGTGCATGTTTATGGATACAGTATTTATTATTCAACTTGTCCTCATCAGGGATTTGAACTCAGAACTTCATAGTTCATGGCATCCTGATATTTTTGCTATGCCATTATGTCTGTCAATAACTGCTTTCCATTGTTTTCCAACACTTTGGACTTCGAAGGTGAATCTCAGCATTGTTATAAATACAACAACAAAAAAAGGTTTATATTTATCCTAGTTATTCAGGAGTAACATTGAAACAGAATAATATGCCCCACCAACATTAGACAACTATACAGAAAACCCTCAAATTACTGAAATAAGTAAATGGAATCAATGGTGAGAGAAGATTAACTGATGAGTAAAATAGCAGTGTAGATGGCACGCTTTTGCTAATTGCAGAGATGTATTACAGGTAATGAATGTGCAATGGAATGCTACAGACTTTGTAGCACAGCAGAAAGCTCAGTGCACCTCAAATCCAGAGGTTGTGAGTTCTAATCCCAGGTTGGGTCATGTCAGCCTAACACTTACCTTAAAACCACCATACCATTTATTTACTTTACTTATAATGGTTTGGGACAATTTGGGACAATTTGGGACCATCACGTGACGTCCTGACGACTGGTAAAACAAATGTCTTCTAACATGGTCCTCACCGTTACGGAAAAAAACACATTGATTTTACTTGATCATGTGTTTCACGTGATCTTATGTTGAAGTTAATGTGATAAACTGTAATAACATGAAACTACACGTGATCAAATGTAAGCGCATGTGAAAACATGATCTCATGTGAAGTGTTCCAAAAACATGTTTTCACTTGTAAAATGTCATGTGTGATTTGTTCCAAAAACACATTTTCACATGTCAAATGTGAAGTGTTCCAAAAACACGTTTTACATGTGAAATATCATGTGAAGTTTTCCAAAAACACGTTTTCACAAGATTTCACATGTAAAATGTCATATGTGATGTGTTCCAAAAACATTTACTTTTAGGTTAATGTGATTTTTCAGCCATTCCTGAACAGAAACTAAATGCATAGGGGCAATACAAGAATAAGTGATCTAATGATTCTGTCTCATCGCAGCAAAATCTGCAGAGCAGAGGGGATTGGTTGTATGCCCCATCTACATAACATTCTGTTGGTTGCAAGAATTTTGTATAATCATTTAAATTGAAAAAACAAGTTTTGAATTAAGCATTGTTTTGTGTATCAGTTCATAAACCATGTTTTTTTTGCAACATGTATGGCGCCGCTGTCAACATTTATATTATATTTGTCGATTTATGACAAAAATATTTTTTGTCATAAATATTTTAAGTTCCCGATCTTCTTCCACTTGCCTCCTTCCATTTTCGCAGTAATGCTGCAATAAGTTGGTTGTAATTATTGATAGCACAAACATTTCCCATATATTTTTGTTAACTGCACGTGTGACATAACTCTACCATTCCTAATATCATTAACAGATAATTGCCTAAAATTAAAATAAATCCATAAAATCATGTTTTAAAAAAAATCTATTAGTATATTTGACTTTAATAATAATATTTGTGGGAGTATTTGTTCTGTCTTTTCTGGGGGATAAAACTGGAATTGCAACCTTTATGTTTTATAAAGGGCGATATTTTGAAAATGGTTCCATTTTCAATTAACCAAAAGTGAGATGTTGTAATCTGGATAAAGGGAAAAAGGCAAGGGGTGAGCCATTCTTACTAATCTACTGGATAACCAGTTGATGTTATGCCCAGGTGCTGCTAGCTTTTCTTCATCCCCCTATTCTTGTTCTCCTCCCATTCTCTCTCCTTCTTTATTTTTTGTACTCTAGATCCCTTACTTTATCTTTTAACCCAATGTCTACCCCCTCTGTCCTCCTCTCTCGCACTCTTGGTTACTCTCTCATGTTCTCCAGGACCGTTGCTTGCCGATAAGATCCTGCAGCAGCTGAGAGTGCCCCTCATTAAGTAGTGTGCTTGCCTGGAAGCGTATCCCGTTCTCACCTCCAACATGTATGCTGGGTTCTGGGAGGGTGGAAAGGATACCTGTCAGGTACTGCATCACTTTAAGGAAAACACAGTCTTACTTGTGGTTTATCTTGTCCACTTTTCAGGGGGACTCTGGTGGGCCTTTTGTATGTCTCTCTGCTGGTCAGTTTGTCCAGGTGGGAATCACGAGTTTTGGGAAAAGCTGCGGTAGAGACGTCTTCCCTGCAGTCTACACCCGGGTGGCCCACTACATGGTTTTCATCCAGGAGATTGTTAACTCCGACACCAGGCTTCTGCTGAGGCCAAGGTCAACCTGAATGTTTATAATAGGACAGTAGTCCATTCCTCTTTTATATTCTTCTTTATCTCAGCTGAACCAAGATCTCTGACTTTTGTTTATAGGAATAGTTCACCCAAATTCACAAATACAAATTGACATTACAAATTGACAATGGTTTCCTTACCCTGTACGCAGTGTATGGCCAAGGTATGGCAACAAGCCATGCTTTGTTTTTGTTTACCTTGTGTGACTCAAAGAGGTTACTGAGTCATGATATCGGGACTATTGACTTGATTTACAGTGCCAGGTTAACAAAAACCAACACATGATCGCTGTCATACCATGTTCATAGACTGATCACACAGTAAGGAAACCAATATGTAATTTTGGAATTTAGGTGAACTATCCCTTTAAATCACGCATCAATGTCCTTTTAAAGGCAGCATATTGGTACTGATTGTGAGTGTGACTTCTTGACTGTGACTATTCATACTGCAATAATTATTGAGTCAACTCTGAAAGAATCAACCTGTGTGTGAGTCTGTTGTTTTAACTGCTGTCAGTGTGAGGCTGATATTTTGTGACTGTTCAAATGTGACATTCATTGCCGGTCAGTTGGCATCTACAATATTACTGTATTCCTTAGACGAATGTGCATCGTTCTTTTTCATGTTTTTATGGCTTCAGCATGTCATGCTGTGAATCCACAAGCATTTTCTGACCCTGCTGTCACATATAATAGTAGTTACACCCCCACCTAGCAGTCTCTTTAGAGCAGGCAGTCTGCCCGAACCCAAAACAGGATATCACAAAAGTGCATTTAGTGAATATGATTCTTTATTTCTATTTCCAGTGTGTAGAATATCAAACATTAATAATATACTCTAAAAGGTCTTCCTCTAGTGTTTTTTTCAGTCGAGAGAAGAAGGCACATGTACTTAGGAATCATCAAGATGACAACACTGAATCAGGAGGGGCAGTCTGGGGAGGAGGAGCATGTAAGCAGTGGGGGGGGACAAAGAGCTGGAACTCTCAAGCTCAGCAGTGAATGGGGAATGACTATGGGCAGAGGATCACAGATTCTTCTCTCGGGGGAGATGTTTGAGTGCTAAAATAAAAAAAAGTGACAAAACACACAACTTTCCTGAACTACACAATGACATAACAGTGACATCACAATCCCAAAGCAACAAAAAAAAAAGTGGAAGAGGGGAAGAGTTTTGGGAAGAAAAGAGTAACAGGAATAGGCCCATGAAGGGGGCAGGGTCGGGACAGAACTGTATCAGCTGAGTGGATAGTGTGGGTCTGGTTTGATATTGAAAGGGGTGGGTCCATACTTAATAGGCGTGGTTGGCCACATAGAGGGATTCTCCGCCGGCGGCGCCCTTGTCTCCGGAGGAAACATACTTGCCCTGACAGGCCTTGCTGTTGTTCTGTAGAGAGAGAGAAGAAAGTAAGATGGAGAAAGAGATGGTGTGAGAGAGAAAGTGGAAGGGATAAAAGGCAACGATTAGTACAGACCCTCTGTCTCCCCACACATGGAGCCTTAGCTCTTGCTATCTCATTGTTATAGGAACATTCGGTAGACACCACATGGCATTACTTTATTAGGATTATACTTTACTAGGACCTGTCACCTTATCCTAAAGACTGTAGTCCAGGGCTGTCCAGACTGTAGTCCAGAGTTTGCAAAAAAAAAATGACCACCAGATTTATAGGCTACAAACCATCATGATATCATTCTGTCAGGTAGGCCTACTTTGGAGTCAACATTTAATTGGGAAGGTTTTTGGGAAAAGCCTTAAAAATAACTATTTTGGCATTCTAACTGGCTACACAACACAAGCAGGCGTTACAAAAAGGCGTTACTTCTTCAGAAAGTCGCAGGAAATACGAATCAGTGATGCATTCTTTTTATGAATGATGAAAAACTAGTTTAAATTGAACTACTCTACCGCTGTTGTTCTCCTGTAAGCTGCTTCATGGGACAACCAGTTGTTTGAGCTGCATGCTCTTGCTACCCGACAGATGACATTCTGCTCAATTTGAACACTGAGTGTAGGGAAATGGAGCATTTAGTTTGGGCTCAAATCAGAGGAGAAAATAACAATTTATTTTAATAAGCAGTAATTTTTTCAATCATGTCATTAACTGTTTTATCCCTCCCTTGTAGTACCAAATTAAGTCCAATCAAGTGATTGCAGATCACTCAAAAAACAAACCTTTGCTACGAACCGCCTATCAAGAATTTTTGCTAGATTTGTGTTGGCTTTCTTGTGGCGGCAATCACGGAAAAAAGAAACTATCTCCTACCTAAGCTCACATACTCTCTTGAGAGCATTACCCTTGCTTAGCCACCTAACATCATTATGTAAAAGTAGATCATGATGACTACGAAACAAGCGATGTTCGTGCGGTGGCACTGCCAGCTCTGATTGGCTATATGTTGGGGGATATTAATTGACAGCACTTACTGGGTGGGACTACAGGAAAACAGATTCTCCTACTGGAGAATATCGACAGAGGGCTCATTTTGGCACTAAACGTCATATATTCTTTTGGATGTTTTAAATTCATGTTCAGAATTTATCAAAGGGGTGGCCTGAGGTGGTCTAGTGGTTAGGGACACATATTTACTGTGTTGGCATGGATCCAAATCCGGCCCACGCCTTTGTGGCACAAACCTCTTTACAATCTTTCCTGTCTTTCTCTCACTGTCTCTAACCCCAATAAAGAAAAATACACAAGGAGTGGGAATGCCCCACTCCTTAAAAAACATTAAAATAATTGATCAAAGGCTCATTATAAAAGTATAAACCGGATGCTAGTTGAATAGTCCTGCTGTAGTTTGTTATCACATAGGGTCGCAATAATTATAAGAAGCTTGTGACGTAATGCCCATGTATTTCAGTTTGTATTCACTGCTACTGTTGAACTGTTGAACTATGCACAAGGTATCATCAGGCTTACTATATAAATGCCTTCACCTGACTCTGAGAATGTTGACAGCTGTGCTGCATTAGGGTCACTTGAGTTATCATGGTTAAAAGTGAATCTAGGAACACTTTGATAGCCTGGTGCAATGCAAGAAATGTAATAATTCCGAAAGTACAAACCCCGGGCACTCACGGCAGGCAGGCTCAATGAAACGCTCAATCAAAGTATTTGAAAGAAAACAAATACTACTATTTGAACCCAGTTCTCAATGCCACCCATCGTATCTCCCTCCCTCCCTCATGTTCTTCTCTCTGTGTGGGTCATACCAGGGCTCTCTTGATGAACTCCTCCTGGCAGGCCTTGCCGTTCTCTGGCTTGCCTCCCCAGGCCTTGAGGGCGGAGGCCTGCAGGGCGCGGCCGTAGGAGAAGGTGATGGCCCAGGGCCGGTGAAGGGGACACTGGTTCATGGCATTCAGGTTGATGGAGGCCTCCTCCTCAGACTGGCCGCCAGACAGGAAGGTGATGCCTGGGGAAGGATGGAGGCAGGGAGACAGGGAGAGGAAGGGTAAGATAAGAGAGGGGGAGTGGATGTGTGTGGGGGAGGAGGGTTGTGTGTGTGTGCATGTGTGTGGAAAGTGGATTGAGTGAGTGCGTGTGTGCGTGTGTAAAGGACGTCATGCTGCTTGCTTAGTGAGTACCACTTCCTCCCGATTCGGCACATACCTGGCTCGAAACCAGAACCTCTGCCACACAAACACACGTGAGCATCCTCCCTCAAGCATCTCTACAGGTTGCACCCCTCAAAAGCTAGCTGAGGAGTAAGTGTGCTACACGTGCGTGCATGCATGTGTGTGTCCATATTTCTATACATTTCTCCTTCTCACCAGGCACAGCCGGGGGCACGGTGCGGCGCAGGGCGGTGACAGTTGCCATGGCTATCTCCTGGTTGCTGTACTTTTGGGAGCAGGAGTGTCCTGGGGTGACCATGTTGGGCTTCAGCAGGGTGCCCTCCAGGTATACATGGTGGTCAGACAAAGCCTTATACACTGCAGCCAGAACCTGGGGGGGAGCAAGGGGGAGAGAGAAAGAGAAAGTGAAAGAAGGAAAGACAGGGGACAGAGAGCGAGAGAGAGAGACAAGGAGACAGAGAGAGAAAGAGAGAGAGACAAAGAAAGGAAATAGAAGAAATAGGGATGAGACAGACAGAAATAGTTAGAGATGTTGAAATTGATTGATTGAATGACTGATTGATCTAATGAGTGTTCCTATCCTACCTAAACTAAGTACGCTCTATTCCAACACCCACACTAGCACACTTGCATTTACACAGACAGCCCAATTCTGACCTTTTTTTCACTAATTGGTCTTTTGAACAAGATCTAATGTGAAAAGATCTGATGTGATTGGTCAAAAGACCAATTTGTGGGATAAAGATCCGAATTGGGCTGCCTTTGTAAACACAGCCTACTTAGAAGGAAGCAGACATGCATTTTAAGTGGCATGCTAGAATAGCCATTGGAAGCTAGCCATTGTTTTTCTGTTAGTCGGTGCGATCCCTCACCTTCTCAGTAACATACTGGCAGCGCTTCAGGTCATGGTCTCCGTCTGGCAGGATCTCGGGCTCCACGATGGGCACGATGCCATGCTAGGGAAGGGCACAGAAGCATGGCAACCAGCGTCATGACTACAGAACAGACAATAAAACTTTATTGGTCGGGGTGTCTGTGCCCGGCATATCAATGGCACCGGATTTGGCTACTAGTCACTCGAGCTAATATGGCTAAAATAACTACAACTCCTTGATAAATCATTATTGTGGTGATATTGTTTTTTGAAGCAGAGATGTGAAACATTTATAATAGAAATAATACAATTGTGGAGATTGAGTGGGGAATGGCCAAGTGTGTGCAAACTAATTTTATGTGTGCCAATATGTTCCCACATGTTCAATGTATGTTTCTTGCTCTTTATGTGTGTGTGTGTGTGTCTCACCATCTGGCAGATACTGGCGTAGCGGGCCAGCACGTTGGCATTCTCCTTGATGGCTAGCTCTGAGGGGGTGGTGTCAGTGATCTTCAGCACACAACGCCACTTAGCAAAGTCAGCTCCGTCCTTTTTGTACTGGGCACACCGCTCGTACAGCCCATCCAGACCTGAGGGAGAGAGACCGAGAGACATACAGAGAGAGCGAGACAGACAGGCAGAGAGAGAGAGGAGGGAAAGAGAGGGGATGGATATGTGTAACATTATGAAATAAACATGACTCGACATTTTGTTCCAGTTTCACTCTTCAAACCATCCCTTGAATAAAATCTGCATACGTAGCAAAGTTGAGCTCAATACTAGAGGTCAAAGGTTACTTAGCCCCGGCCCACTGTTGTCTCTCACCCTGAGTGGTGGTCTCTCCGTTGGTCCCGGCCAGGGGGACGACACCTTTGTCCACCTTGATGCCCACCACCATGTCTCTCTCCTTGATGAGCTGAGGGAACAGCTTGCCGTCGTCTGTCTTCTGGTACAGGGTCTCATGGAAGAAGATGACTCCGCCGATGCATGGCTCTACGCGGTCGGCCGTGAAGAGGAGCTGGCGGTAAAGACGGCGGTTCTCCTCGGTGTTCTCAGCGTTGATGCTTTGGAAGCGCTTGGCCACGCTGCCTACAGGTGGGTTGGAATGGGGTTAAATATTAATATATATAAATGTAAAATATTTATATATTCAGACCCCTTCCCTTTTTGTTATTTTGTTACGTTACAGCCTTCTTCTAAAATATATATATATTTTTAAATCATCATCAAACTACACACAATATTCCACAATGACAAAGCAAATCAGGTTTTTAGAAGTACCTTATTTACATAAATAGACCCTTTGCTATGAGACTCGAAATTGAGCTCAGGTGCATCCAGTTTTCATTGCTCATCCTTGAGATGTTTCTACAACTTGATTGGAGTCCACCGGTGGTAAATTCAATTGATTGGACATTATTTGGAAAGGCACGCAATCTTAGTTTCATTAGACCAGAGAATTTTGTATCTCATAGTTTGAGAATCCTTTAGGTGCATTTTGGCAAAATCTAAGCAGGCTGTTATGTGCCTTATATTGAGGAGTGGCTTCCGTCTGGCCACTCTATCATAAAGGCCTGATTGGTGGAGTGCTGCAGAGATGGTTGTCCTTCTGGAAGGTTCTCCCATCTCCACCCTTCCCCAGATCTGTGCCGCGACACAGTCCTGTCTCGGAGCTCTACGGGCAATTCCTGTTCGGCCCGCCTTTTCCTGTTGTCCACGATCAGCTCTTTTGTCTTCCTCACATTGAGGGAGAGGTTGTTGTCCTGGCACCACACTGCCAGGTCTCTGACCTCCTCCCTATAGGCTGTCTCATCATTGTTGGTGACCTGTTGTGTCGTCAGCAAACTTAATGATGGTGTTGGAGTCGTGTTCTGCCACGCAGTCGTGGGTGAACAGGGAATACTGGAGGGGACTAAGCACACACCCCTGAGGGCCCCCAGTGTTGAGGATCAGCGTAGCAGACGTGTTGTTGCCTACCCTTACCACCTGTGGGCGGCCCGTCAGGAAGTCCAGGATCCAGTTGCAGAGGGAGGTGTTTAGTCCCAGGGTGCTGAGATTATGTAATCTGTGGATCTGTTGGGGCGGTATGCGAATTGGAGTGGGTCTAAGGTATCCGGGAGGATGCTGTTGATGTACGCCATGACCAGACTTTCAAAACACTTCATGGCTACTGATGTGTGTGCTACGGGGCGGTAATCATTTAGGCAGGTTACCTTCGCTTCCTTGGGCACAGGGACTATGATGGTCTGCTTGAAACATGTAGGTATTACAGATTTGGTCAGGGAGAGGTTGAAAATGTCAGTGAAGACACTTGCCAGTTGATCTGTGCATTCTTTGAGTCCACGTCCTGGTAATCCGCCTGGCCCCGCGGCTTTATGAATGTTGACCTGTTTAAAGGTCTTGCTCACATCAGCTACCGAGAGCGGTATCACACAGTCGTCCATAACAGCTGATGCTCTCATGCATGCGTCAGTGTTGCTTGCCTCTTAGCGAGCATAAAACAAGATTTAGCTCATCTGGTAGGCTCGCGTCAATGGACAGCTCGCGGCTGGGTTTCTCTTTGTAGTCCATAATAGTTTTCAAGCCCTTCCACATCCGACAAGCGTCAGAGCCGGTGTAGTAGGATTCAATCTTAATCCTGTAGATGCTTTGCTTGTTTGATGGTTCGTCTGAGGGCATAGCGGATTTCTAATAAGCATCCGGATTAGTGTCCCGCTCCTTGAAAGCGGCAGCACTTATTGATGAAGCCGATGACCGAGGTGGTATACTCCTCAATGCCATTTGATGAATCCCGGAACATATTCCAGTCTGTGCTAGCAAAACAGTCATGTAGCGTAGCATCCGCGTCATCTGACCACTTCCATATTGAGCGAGTCACTGGTACTTCCTGCTTTAGTTTTTGATTATAAGCAGGAATCAGGAGGATATAATTATGGTCAGATTTTCCAAATGGAGGGCGGGGGAGAGCTTTGTATGCATCTCTGTGTGTGGAGTAAAGGTGGTCTATAGTTTTATTTCTTCTGGGTTGTACATGTGACATGCTGGTAGAAATGAGGTAAAATGGATTTAAGTTTGCCTGCATTAAAGTCCCCGTCCACTAGGATTGCCGCTTCTGGACGAGCATTTTCTTGTTTGCTCATGGCCTTATACAGCTGGTTGATTGCGGTCTTAGTGCCCATATCGGTTTGTGGTGGTAAATAGACGGCTGCGAATAATGTAGATGAGAACCCTCTTGGTAGATAGTGTGGTCTACAGCTTATCATAAGGTACTCTACCTCAGGCAAGCAATACTTTGGGACTTCTTTAATATTAGACATCGCGCACCAGCTGTTATTGACAAATAGACACACACCCCGCCCCTCGTCTTACCAGACGTAGCTTCTCTGTCCTGCCAGTGCATGGAAAATCCCGCCAGCTCTATATTATCCGTGTCGTCGCCACGACTCAGTGAAACATAAGATATTACAGTTTTAATGTGTCGTTGGTAGTATAATCTTGATCGTAGGTCATCCATTTTATTTTCCAATGATTGCACGTTGGCCAATAGAACGGATGGCAGTGTGAGTTTACTCACTCGCCTACGAATTCTCAGATGGCAGCCCGACCTGCACTCCCCTTTCGTCCCTCTTTTCTTCACGCAAATTTGGGCCCATTCCCAAGACAGCAGTATATCCTTCACGTTGGGCTCTTCCAGTTTGAGTTGAGTAATCGCTGTTCTGATGTCCAGAAGTTATTTTCGGTCCTAAGAGACGGTAGCAGCAACATTATGTACAAAATAAGTTACAAACAACGGGGAAAAACTAACAAAATAGCACAGTTGGTTAGGAGCATGTAAAACGTCAGTCATCCCCTCCGGCGCCATTCTACACGCCATATCTTTGATATGCCATGTATGAGTGTGTTTAGAGGGTGATCTGATCTGTGTGTGTGAACTCATCGGCAGTCCTCTACCTGTGGACTCATCGGCAGCAAGGATTCCTTTGCCGGGAGCAACGATCTTCTGAGCAATATCACTGAGCTCCTTCTTCTGCTCCGTAGAGAGGAATGGGAATGAGTGAGGCATTGTGTTACTGAGAGAGAGAGAGACAGAGAGAGAGAGAGAGTGCAAAAGTGAGAGGGGAGTTGGGATTGAGGGGGAAGTGAAGGAGAGAGGGGTATGAATGAGGGAGACATGGAGGGAGAGAAATCATAGATGCAGTGTTTGTAGCATGGACGGTTTATTGCCACTGACTCAATCAACTGTCATAGCAGCATCATAAGGTATAGGCCTGGGCCTATGCTACTAAATCACCTATGTGTATTATGTTAAATAAATAGATTAACATTGGTAATCATAACCATACTGACATTCTTGACAGCCCTCGCTAGCTTAGTGTCTATTCCAAGCGGTTATCATGTAGCATGACAGCCATTAGTGCGCTTTATAGATCTCGACTATCTTCTGAGCTTGACGTGCATAGCCGGTAATCACATGCGGAGCCAGAGGGGTGTCCGGGGTGGCACTGGACACCCCTGACATCTGATTGGCCACCCCGGGTGCCACCCCAAAATGTAATTAGCTACTGGCAGTTTGATGCTGATTGACATCTCATTTCACCTCTTGTTGAAAGAAGCATTTATTTTGACTTTTTCAAATCGAGGACGAGGAAGAGTGAATATTAACATTGGTTGCGAGATACAGAAGAATAAGAATAAGAAGAACATACAGAAGAAGAGAGAATATATCTACAGCTCCACAAGCTTTTTTCGCGATTGGCGAAAGCATCATATTTGAAGTAAGTTTTAAGGTTTAGCATCAGGTTTAGGTTTCCTGAACAACCTTTACGAACGTTGAGTCGCTGTGTAAGTTAATGTTAGACCTTTGGCTCCATTAACAGACAGTTAATCAGATAAGAGAGATCGGTTCCCAATTTAGCCAAACATTATGTTTACATCTGTGCTAGTAATACACGCATATACAGTGCAGTGTCGTAAGTTACAGTATATGAATGTTTAGCTCATGTGGGATAACTAGTAGGCTACATCTGTCAGTGTTCAGCAAGTTAACATTCAGCAATTTGAAATCCATTATCTCAGATTTTCGTACTTGAACTCAAAATGAACAATTGTTATTATAAATCGGTTAACGTTACTTAAAAGATCACCACCATTTGCAGATAGCCTGATTGCTATCGTAAAGGTGTATGAAATGATAGCTAGCTAAGTTACTTACTGCAGAGCAGGGCTAGCCCTGATCTGACTGGTAACTTATACTGGTAGTTGATTTGTAAGGTACAGTTATGATAATGGGGATTTGTAATTAAGATTGAGATTGGACTAAAATGTGGGATGCTTAGATGTAGACCGTCTTATTTTTGCATTGGGTCAATTAAACATGAAAAGAAAGGGAGAGATATCAGACTTATTTTCAAAGCAGCACAAACAGGCAGATCAGGTGCAAACAGACCCCAGCCCTTGCATCACCACCGGAACCCAGAGCAGCTCCCTACCTGAGGCTAGTCAGAGTCTGTGTGGTCAGACTTCACAAGGACCCAGTCTACCACCACCGGACCCCAGAGCACCTCCCTACCTGAGGCTAGCCAGAGTCAGTGTGGTCAGACTTCACAAGGACCCAGTCTACCACCACCAGGTCAGAGCATCTACCAGGCAGTCAGTCATATGCCCAGTTCAGAATTTAAGTTAAGCTTCAGCTTGTAATAGATGATTTTGTCAGATTAAGCCTCACTTTAAAATGTTGATTGATGTGTGTTCTTATTTTGATGGCTGTGGCATTTTTATTTTGATTATACACTAATGGTTCTGGTGTTATGTTAATGTATTAGATGTATCAAGTAGAGGTCGACCTCTACTTGATACAGGTCTTCCATGAGCTATTTAGACTTTGTAAGATGTGTGTTGTTACACCAGTCAGTAGTGCTTCTTGCGAGAGAAGTTTCTCAGCTTTAAAACGGATTAAAACCCACCTTAGGACAACGATGGTTGATGACGGGTTAAGTCACCTCGGAATCCTCAGTGTTGAGTCAAGGTGAGTACGCTCCCTCAAAATGGATGAGTTTGTGAAACATTTTGCCAGTTCTCACCAGAACTGCAGAATTATGCTGTTTTAAATCTACCTAGGATAATTTGGTACTTAGGCGGTCCCTCTGGTCATGATTAAAACCTGCACCCAAATTACTTTTATTTTTCAAATCCATTTCTGCTTGATACCTGGTATGCCAAATTGCAGTGTTTTTTTTCAATTAAATGTTTTGTAAATAAACTGCAATGTATGTAACACACAAATGCTATCTTATCTCTTTGGTGCTTGAGCTTTATTTTCTGAAAATATTTTGGATGTTCAGACCCAGATTGTATATTCATGAAAACAGAGTGACCCAAGTCTCTCCAGTATGTGAGTATAGTGTGTGTGTGTGTGTGTGTGTGAGAGAGAGAAATAAATTGAGCTGCCAAGGTAGAGACACCGACTATTCATAGTAAGTTAAAGAATTCTAGTGAAGTAACCTTTTTGGACCACACTATCTGCCACATTGAAGAACTCCGGGTCAAGTGAATTATCACTTCTACCTCTAATCAGCAATCATAGGATTCATTCATGCTCCTTGGATGCCAGGTTAGGGTTACACACACGTTTTCTGTCATGGTCTATGGACCGCCTGAAGTAGCCGTGGCCACCCCCTGTATAAAGCCACTTCCGGTGATACACACCCCTGCGACCGGTTAGTACATGGCTGAAAAGGCTTCAATTTCGTTCTTAACTAAATTTAATGGCGAGAAGGCGAAAAAAAGGTGAAATAGGCCTACTACGAACTTGTCGCCGAGGGACACGAGGGTATTAAAAACCCCAGACGATAGAGTAGATATAACCCACTAGCAGCTGTCCAGGCTAGTTATCACGATGAGACTCCAATATAACCTTGGTCTGCCTATGTGCGCCATCGGAGGAGAGCGTATGATTTCTCAAACAAAAGCCTCTCAAATATGTTGGTGAGCATTTCAACCGTGAAAACCGACATGACACTCGTTTGAAATCTCATTATACATCCAAATCTTCCCTTATAGCCAGTGCGTTGCGCTCTATAGATTTTTCACATGCCGTGCGTACGTGAGGGATTCGCTTTTGGCATCCGTTGATGTAGGCGTGTAGACGATGTTCTGATCGTCTTTTGGCAAGCGCTTGTGTGATATTTCTGGATTTATTTGCGCGCTATGAACAGTTTACATAATATGCGCGTTATTACATCCCCTGTGAATTAGTAGCAAGCGTTACTTCCGCGTCTGTCCTTGCCATTGCATCCGTATGACCTTGTAATACATTGGGAGTTGCCGATAGGAAGTCACACGTTATTGTAATACTTAAACAACTACAGACATAAAATACGACATCATTCATACATCATATTTATACATACGTATGTATTACATATTCAGCTTGAGGCTTATAAATATAATAATACAGTAATGTCTGCTGAAAATGACATCATCTATCATAACTAAGGATTAGTTGATGGGAAAAAACTTACCAGTTTATCTGCGCAATAGATAATAGAGCAAAAGCTGTACGGGTCTGAGGAGGAAGCGATGCGTTCTGTTGCAATATCAGGCAATGAAGGAGGATGTCTAGTATTGTTAAACGTCAAGTGACAGGGGAAGGCCAGTGACGAAAAAGAGAGCCTTGCCTCAGACCACGTACAGAGACTGTCCAATCAAAATGCACTATGAAAGATTGACATATCATTCTATCCATAGTCCGGAGAAAACGCTTTTTTTCTGGGACAGTGGTTGGCTCACATCATTTTGAGTACCGGAAAAGAAAGAAGGCGTGTTTTGGGAATAACGGGGTGGAAGGGTTTGTGATAATGTACGTGACGGATCTCACGTGCATAATGCATGCTCTATACGTGCCCCTTATATACAGCAGAAAGGCATTGCAGTGGTGCCGCAGTGAGTCACGACTGCACCATAGATGCGGAATTATCCTCAATCTAGACCTGCTATGAATGAATAAACCTATTCAACTGAAACCTCAGAGACTTTATCAACATCAACTGTTGCTGCAGATTTGGCATGAGACTGTTCATGACGATGATAGTTTACATGGCATAAGAATAAACCTTGGTCATAATAATCAATTAAATGTAATTACTAGAACCACTATATGTCCGAATACAATAAATACAATATGATGATGACAAAATGTACAGAAGATTACTGGCAGCAAAGCTATTCAAAATGCGTCCTATTATAGATTTACTGTAGCCTGTTCTAAACTCTCTGAATGCTCAATGTTGCATCATCATCGTCACCATTCATTACTCCATTGTCTCCCTCTTTCGAATTTTGTTTCTAACTCTGCTCTCCTTCGCTCCCTTCACCCATGTCACCGATCCCTCCCTCCATGTTACTGGTGTGGAATATGATGTGCTGGTTTAGTTTGGCCATGTTGATGTCAGCCTAACATGCTGACCAGACCAGACGTGCGAGAGCGTCGCAAAATAAATGTAGAAATCCATGTTTTTCAATTATTGCACCCACACTGCTCGCGCCCGCCAACGAGCGTCTGCATTGCCAAGGGCTAAAATAGAAGTCATTCCTATTTCTGACACAGATCACGCTGCAAGTCCTGCCTCTCCCATCTCCTCATTGGTTTATAGAAGCAGGTACCCACGTGTCATCTCTTCATTGGTTATACCCACGTGGGTGATTAAAAGATTAATTGTTTTGCCGGTCGTCGTGGTAATACTATAAAAGTGTAGATGCCAATCACCATATAAGTTCAAAGATGAAAAGGCCTGGAAGGAGGAAAGATGACTAGAAACGATTCAGTTGGCCGTTTTATGTGTGGATTAGTTGTCAGAGTTGAGGACCTTATGCATTTCAGGTAAAATAACAACTCGATGTTTATATCCTAGAACAAATTAGCTAGCAACAGCAAGCTAGCTAAATAGGACAAATTAGCTAGCAAGTGCAAGCTAACTAGCTAAATTGCCATACACGTTTAATGCTTTTTGACCTGTTGTCACGTTCTGACCTTTATTTCCTTTGTTTTGTCATTATTTAGTATGGTTAGGGTGGGCAGTCTATGTTTGTTTTTCTATGATTTGGGGATTTCTATGTTTCGGCCTAGTATGGTTCTCAATCAGAGGCAGGTGTCATTAGTTGTCTCTGATTGAGAATCATACTTAGGTAGCCTGGGTTGCACTGTTTGTTTGTGGGTGATTGTCTATGTTGATTGCTTGTTTCAGCACAGTTCACATAAGCTTCACGGTTGTTATTACATTTATTGTTTTTGTATAGTGTTTCAGTGTTCAGTGTTTTCTTTATTAAAATGAATGATGAACACCTACCACGCCGCATTTTGGTCCTCCGATCCTTCTCGCCTCTCCTCTCACGACCGTGACACCTGTCCCCAAATGAACGTCATTGGTTCAGAGTTTGTTTTGATATTTTAACCTGTGTGTCGTGATCGCGTTTGGTGTAGGGGGACAAAATAAATATATGCACGTGTAACCGATGTGAAATGGCTAGCTAGTTAGCAGTGGTGCGCGCTAATAGTGTTTCAATCGGTGACATCACTCGCTCTGAGGGCTTCCGTGGCTTTTGTGTTTTTTTCCAGCTATACTGTTACATTGATGCTGTTGACCCGGATCACTGGTTGCTGCGGAAAAGGAGGAGGTCAAAAGGGGGGTGAGTGTAACCGATGTGAAATGGTTAGCGGTGGTGCGTTTCAATCGGTGACGTCACTCGCTCTGAGGCTTTGAAGTCATTGTTCCCCTTTTGTGGAGCGATGGGTAACGATGCTTTGTGGGTGTCAGTTGTTGATGTGTGCAGAGGGTCCCTGGTTCGAGCCTGGGTCGGGGCGAGGGGACGGAAGTTATACTGTTACACACGATAGCGCACGATGGCGCACGCGCGCAGCCGGTTTGGATTCCGTATTAGCCTCCATTGGTGCAACGACTTGGAACACAGCGAAGGGATCACATTCAGCACCATCATTACACATTGGAACAATGTTTCCTTAAATGTTCAGAAACTGCATTGGTAATATTGAATTCAGTCTGTGTGTGATGTGACCTTTGGCACAGTCAGACCACCATGTTACATAATACACCCTGGCTCTCTGTGAAACCCAGGGGACCACAGATGGACTGATTCTGGTTCCACAAGGGGACACATTCTTTTCAAGGCATTTCGATTAAGTTATTTTTGTAGCAGGTTAGGAGAGCATTTCCGCTAACCCTAACTCTTCACCGTACCTTATCCTCAGTCTCCTAATCTTCTACGTTAATTCTTCTAACCCTGTTGTGTAAATTCTCCTAACCTGATACTAAAAACGCTGAGCAATATGGTGTTGAACGCTGAGCTGTAGCCAATGAATAGCATTCTCACATAGCTGTTCCTTTTGTCCAGGTGGGAAAGGGCAGTGTGGAGTGCAACAGAGATGGGTCTAGGGATTCTGGTATAATGGTGTTGATGTGAGCCATGACCAGCCTTTCAAAGCACTTTATGGCTACAGACGTGAGTGCTACGGGTCGGTAGTTGTTTAGGCAGGTTACCTTAGTGTTCTTGGGCACAGTCACTATGGTGGTCTGCTTAAAACATGTTTGTATTACAGACTCGGACAGGGAGAGGTTGAAAATGTCAGTGAAGACACTTGACAGTTGGTCAGCGCATGCTCGCAGTACACGTCCTGGTAATACGTCTGTTGACCTGTTTAAAGGGCTTACTCACATCGGCTGCGGAGAGCGTGATCACACAGTCGTCCGGAACAGCTGGTGCTCTCATGCATGTTTCAGTATTTTTTGCCTTGAAGCGAGCATTGAAGTTTAGCTCATCTAGTAGGCTCGTGTCACTGGGCCGCTCTCGGTTGTGCTTCCCATTGTAGTCTGTAATAGTTTGCAAGCCCTGCCACATCCAACGAGCATCAGAGCGAGTGTAGTATGATTCGATCTTAGTCCTGTACTGACGCTTTGCCTGTTTGATGGTTTGTCGGAGGGCATAGCATGATTTCATATAAGCTTCCGGGTTAGAGTCCCGCTCCTTGAAAGCGGCAGCTCTTGCCTTTAGCTCAGTGCGGATATTGCCTGTAATCCATGGCTTCTGGTTGGGGTATGTACATACGTACGGTCACTGTGGGGACGACGTCATCGATGCACTTATTGATGAAGCCAATGGCTGATGTGGTGTACTCCTCAATGCCAATGATATTTTGGAGATTATTGCAATTATTTCGTTTTCCCCCCAAAAAATACGAAAGTAAGTGATTGTAATCTGAATCAAGAACAAATAATATTTGTAAAGGACAAGACATTTATTTATGTTTTTAGAGGGAGAGAAACGCTGGGCCAATTGTGTGCCGCCCTATGGGACTCCCAATCACGGTCGGATGTGATACATAATAATAATAATAATAATAATAATACATTGTCTTCTACCACATGTTAAAAGTTACAATTGATAAATGTTTTTATCAATTAGGATATTTGAGTTTAACCACAATATTTGTTGTATTATTTATTCTGTATTTTCTGCTGGATTAAACCAAAATTGCTTACAATAGGCCATAAGTGTCACGACTTCCGCCGAAGTTGGCTCTCCTGCCGGTTCGGGCGGTGCTCGGCGGTCGTCGTCGCCATCCTACTAGCCACCACCGATCCCTTTTTCGTTTGTCTGTTGGGTTTGTCTTATTAGTTTCACCTGTGTGTATTTTAGTTTAATTAACGTCCTTATATGTATTAGGTTGTCCCGCCCTTGTTTTGTGTGGGATTGTTTGTATTTCGGTGGAGTACGTGTGTGTGTGTGTGTGTGTGTGTGTGTGTGTGTGTGTGTGTGTGTGTGTGTGTGTGTGTGTGTGTGTTATTTCTCCGGTCTATTTTTGATCCTGTGTTGGATTATTCACCCTGCATGTTGGGTTGACCGTGTTGTTTGGATTGCCGGAGAATTAAACTGTCAAATCACTTAACCTGCTCTCTGCGCCTGATTCCACCCACCTTGAGATTATGTGACAATAAGTATACAGCAGATCGCCGATTGTCCTGACTTTGATTATGCTGTAACAACATACTGTAGCACCATGACCAGGATCTTTATTTATTTAAATGATCAGATTAAGGGCTTTCAGGAGGAACAGAAAATCTACTGGAGACAATTCAAAAATACTGGTAGACTTGCGGATTTTGGTCATTGACAGTGCTATTCGCAAACACTATCATCAGATGCCTGTGCTATACGGTGAACGCGAAAACCCAGGAAAATGAAGAGGTACAGTAGGCGACAATACTGTAAAGTAGGCCTAATAATGCTAAAAATAATGCTTAAATAAATCACTGTTGCCTCCTTTTTCAGGTATTATGGCTCAAGATTTCTTTGAGGAAGAAATCATCAAGAGCTATGCTGGACCCTATGTCAGAGAGGTGTTTCTGTTTTCTTCTTTTCTTTATTTCTGTTTTTAGAGAGAGAGAAATCAAAAGCCTACCATCACCTCATGGGTCTCTCGATCAGCACAGGTATTGAACCAGCATCTGTAGCAACACAGTTTGCACTTCAATGCAGTGTTTTAGACCACTTTGCACTCAGGCACTGTACAACGTGATTGGAGCAAAATAATCCTAACATTTCCACACCCTAATTGTAGTCTAAGTTTCTCTTATAAAAACCTTAGTGTAACCTTAGTGTAACAACAGTTTTAATAAGTAATACTGACAAGTAGTAACAAATAAGTGTGAGTTAGAGTAGTGCCTTGGGACACAAAAGCATAACCAGTCCCCCTTGCGCTGGTCTGGAGTAATGAAGTAGTGATGCAGGCTACCGTACTAAACCACAAATTACCTCTAAATCCCGCAGCATAATAGCAAAACTTTTAGTTGAGCAACCACTGTATGTGAAACAATGCTACAACCATTACATTATGAACCACTAACATGTAAGCTGACATTGACTAAAACCAACTAGACTAGAGATAACTAGCACTTAGCCAAGCTAAATTTGGTTAACATAAATCTAGCGAACAGTTAAATGCTATTTTTGTAGCAATATTAACACTAACACATTTTATCGTGACATCACAAATGTACATATATTACCTAAGGTAAACTGAGCCTTTGTTCATATAAAATAAAATAAGTTGGATCTAAAACATTGTTCAAAAAAAGTACAGAAAGTTTGGAGGCCATCTTAATCCCTTCTCTTACCCCAGGAAGAGTAGCTGCTGCTTTGGCAGCAGCTAATCGGGATCCATAATAAATACAAATCCCTTCTCTTACATGTAAACTATTAGCAACCTAGCCGAACTCCATTACTTACATTGGGGAAAATACCAACCAGTTTTTCACTCAGTTAAAACTCCCTTCAACTGCCTTCAAACGTCACCAAACTCATCGACTATGTAATTAACCATGTTATCTCAATATTTTGAGTCAAATTCCAGTTTTGCACATTACATACCTGAATTAATAGGGTAAAATAATGAGACAGAAAAACGTTAGTGTTCAGTAGTAGTCATTCTCCCAGATTGAAGAAGAAATCTCCAAGATCTCACTAACGTACTCCATTGATGTCACAGCTTCCCTAGCTGTTATGTCTGCTCCTGCAACACCCTCTACTGCTCATCCTGTGTCTCCTTGCCGCCACTCCCCCAGTGCTCACTCCCTCTCCTTCTCCCTCTCTCTCTGTGATTGTGTGGGTGGAGACAGGTGTGCTGGAGTCAGAGCAGATCCCCACCAGCTGCAACCTGTTCCATAATCAAGACCTCTACAAATACTCAGTCCCACCACTTCCACACAGCCAGATCGTAATCTCTGCTCATTCTGCCCGCTCTGACTCTGGTCCCTGTCTCTAGTCCCACGGCTCCTCATCCTACTACTCTGCCCTGGATTCCCCACTGGACCTGCTTACCCTGTCCCAACCCCTCTCGCTCCAGCCTCAGCCTCCGTACCTGGTTTCCTGCAACCTGCAACTCCATCTTCCCCCTGTGTTTCAATGAATACCTTGGTTACTTCATCTCAGTCTCTTCGTCTGCTTTTGGGTTTCCCTGTTCCACTTTGTGTAACACTAACGGCAGTAATCATATACATACATTAAATGTAAATACCTGGGAGGCCTAGAAAATGATACAAGGGATGGCTCCATAGAATAACAAACAAAATAAAACATAAAAAATATGACCATACATATTTGTGTGTGTCACATACACATGGCATATGCTTGGATACCACCTTGACATCTCTGATCTGCTTGCCTCAAATGAATGCTAGAACATTGGTAGCCAGGATTAGTTATTTGTGTCTAGTCTCTTAATAATTGCACAATGGTGAAAGTTAGACACATGTTATTGTTTGTTTGCATGTGAGCATGTATTTTTTGTCTGTCCTGTCAATGTTGAGTGATCACACATGCCTCAGCACACGAAGGTTACTTTGTCTGCTTGCAAATGTGTGCTAAAAGTGGGGATGTTTTATAGTATTTCTGATTATCTTAACTCCCCACAAACAATTAATTTAAAACACTCAGATAAAAAGGTGCTACAGTCGTGGGCAAAAGTTTTGAGAATGACACAAATATTAATTTTCACAAAGTCTGCTGCCACAGTGTCTTTAGATATTTTTGTCAGATGTTACTATAGAATACTGATTCCAAGAACACAGGATGAGATGTTACTATCCTTTGTGCAAGCACTTCCAAGAGTTAATGAACAGTGAGCCTGGTGAAATTTGGGGAGCGCATCGTCAGTAGTGTACCTTTGGTTCCTAGGGTGTTTCGGCCTTTCACACTATACACCCTCCCCAAAGGCGGCCAGCGACAGGGTGATCAATCCTACGCTTGCGTCCCATTCCCAATTAGTCATGGGAGTTGCCTTGTTGATGATAGCCAACATCCCATGGGACTATGCATGGCAGAGGCGTCCTCCTCCCTGAGTCAAGCATTGTTGACCGCATACCTCCTGGCCCTCTCACTTCGGGGCCCAGCTGGGGTCTTTCCTCTTCATCCAGAGCTGCCTTCTGCCGCCTCCGATACAGCTTTGATTGCCGAACGCTGGCTCTGGCCCTTAATTCCAAGGTCTCTAAGCAGTCTGGTGGTAGATGTTGCACCAAAACCTCTGCGACCACTGGTCGGACTTCTGTGTTCCAGCCATGATGCCGTGCTTTGGCAGCTAGATCGGCATAGCGCAGATGCTTTCGCTCATAAGCCTCATCTACTGAGTCCTCCCAGGGTACTGTGAGCTCAATGATGAAGACCTTCTTGAGCGAACGGGACCAGAGCACCATGTCAGGTCTTAGGGTGGCAACACAAGTTGCCGGCCAATGTCAGCTAGCATTTTCCAGTCGCGGGCCAATCGCAGCTGGTCTCGCTCTAATGGTGTCGAGCCGCGCTTCGGTGGTTTAGCCCCTTCACGGACAAAGTTTGTCCGTAAGGGGTGTGATGCTGCTGGGGGTGGTAGGGAGTTGGTGGCAGCTCGCTTGTCCTCCAGGGCGAACGCAAGGTTTTTAAGGACTTGGTTGTGACGCCAAGTGTAGCGTCCTTGGGTGAGGCTTGTTTTACACCCCGTGAGAATGTGCCTGAGGTTGGCTGGCATGGAACAGAGGGCACAGTCCGGATCTTCACCATACCATTGGTGAAGATTAACTGGGGTTGGAAGGACGTCATATGTTGCTCTGATGGAAAAGCTCAACCGCCTCGCTTCCATGGCCCACAGATCCTTCCAGCTGATCTTCCTCTTCTCCACACTGTCCCATCGAGTCCACTGTCCCTGTTTGGAAAGAGAGACTGCCTTGGCCCACCTTGCAGCCTCCTCCTGATGGCGTACTTCCTGCACTACCATCTTCCGCCGCTCTGGTGCAGTGGCCTTACTCCAAGCAGCACGGCTAGTTAGCCCAAGGCCTCCTCTCCCTTGCTGAGCATGACCCACAATGTCAGCATGTCTGAGGGCTGCTGTTGCCTCCTGGACTGCTTTTCCTGGCCTCCATTTGCGCCCAGTTGCCAAGGTCGGCGCGTTGTTGCTCACCACTGGGTCTCGAGATTCATTCAGTGTCATCTGGAGCCTGGTTTTTGAACACTTGAATTCCTCTGTTAGACTGGTGAGGGGCAGCTTGAGGACACCATCTCCATAGAGGCCGATGGTGGTAAGGCATCGTGGAACTCCGAGCCACTTCTTTAAGTAGCCTGTGACTCCTCTTTCCATCTTCTCCACTGTTGAGATTGGAACCTCATACACTGCTAAGGGCCACAACACCCGGGGTAGGAGACCAAACTGCAGACACCAGGCCTTTAACTTTCCAGGTAGCTGGGTGTTGTCGATGGACTGTAGGCTACTACTGATGTCTTTGCGCAGCTGTTGCACCTGGTCTTTGTCCTTCAGGCTTGCATCATACCACCTTCCAAGGCTTTTTACCGGCTGCTCAGACACTGTTGGGATTTGGTCATCTCCGATGAAGAATTTCAGGTCAGAGAGTACTCCCTTCACAATCGAGATGCTGCGTGACTTGGATGGTTTAATCTTCTCCTCGAGTTTTCTGAGCAGTCTCCTGGTGCATGGGACAGTGGTGGTCAATGTTGTAATGTCGTCCATGTAGGCTCTGAGTGGAGGGAGGCGGAAACCAGAGTCGACTCGCTGTCCACCAGCAACCCATTTTGAGGATCTGATGATAACCTCCATTGCCATTATGAATGCCAACGGAGAAATGGTACATCCTGCCATTATACCTACATTCAGGCACTGCCATGAGGTGGTGAACTCTGAGGTGGTGAAGCAGAACTGCAGATCCTGGAAGTACGACTTCACCAGGGTTGTGATGGTGTCCGGTATGTGGAAAAATCTGAAGGCAGACCACAGGAGTTCATGGGGCACAGAGCCAAATGCATTGGCGAGGTCGAGAAAGACTACATGGAGGTCCCTTTTCTCCACCTTGGCCATTTGGATCTGGTGCCAGATCATGCTGGAATGTTCCAAGCAGCCAGAGAACCCTGATATTCCTGCCTTCTGTACAGATGTATCGACGTACGCATTCCTTTGCAGGTACTCGGCCATCCTCTGGGCAATGACCCTAAAGAAGATTTTACCCTCGACATTCAGTAAGGAGATTGGGCGGAATTGGCTGATGTTCACTGCATCCTTCTCCTTAGGGATCAGGACCCCGCCTGCCCTACGCCACACTTTGGGTATTATCTTATTTTTCCAAGCTGTTCTCATAAGCCTCCAGAGGAACCTCAGGACGTCTGGTGCGTTCTTATACACTTTGTACGGGACTCCATTTGGCCCCGGGGCTGATGCTGTTCTTGCCCCTCGAACTGTGTTTTCCACCTCTTTCCATGTCGGAGGGCTGGTCTCAATATGATGTTCCGGGGGTTCAATGGGTGGGATATCTGATGGGATGGCCAGATGTTCATGTCGCTTTGAGTCAAAGTTTGTTGTTCTCAGGTGCTCCTCTAGGTCTTTCTTTGTTGTTTTTAGAGCTCCACTTTTTTCCTTCGTGAAGAGACTTTTAAGGAACTTGAAGGGATCTTTATAGAATTGAGTTCTAGTTTGTTCTTTCTTCCTTCTGCGTTTCCGTAGGTTCTCTGCTCTACGGAGGGATGCCAACCGGGTTTTGATATCAGCCTGAAGTGCCTCTATGCCCTCCTTCTCCACTTCCGAGGCCTTCTTCCACTGTTTCTTAAGCTGTCGCCTTTCTTGAACGAGGCGCTTGATTTCTTGTTGCCTCCTGGAAACTGGTGGGGTTGGAACCTTTCTCCCGCCTTTTGCCTCTTCCACTCCAAATCTTTCTGTCCCGTACTCATAGATAATGTCCCCCATCCTCTCCAACTTCTTCTCCACTGTGCCTCGAAGTTTCTCAAGGGTCAAGGTAAGGTCAGTATTCACTGTTTCCCACAACTTCTTGTCACTGGCGCCGGGCCACTTCACATATGGTCTGTGCCCTGGTAGTCTCCTCTCGACTGCAGGTCTGGGAGGCTCGGTGAGTTCCACTCCTGTTGTTGGTTCCACCTCAGTTGTTACTTCGGTGCTTGAGTTTACGTCCTCCATGACAGTGGTACTGATGCACTGCAAACTATGGTTTGCGTCCAGTTGCTGTGCTTCATTCGACTGATTTGATCGCTTTCGCAGAAAGTAATCAATGCGAGGCCTCTGTCTCTCTTTACCCAAACACCCCTTCTTCCCCTGGTGGATCCTCAACCCATGGTGTGATGTAACTTTCCTCCAACCACAGACACATACCTGCATCTGTTTGTGGCCCGCTGTTGCAGCAGAACTTGTGACAGTTGCTGTGGTGTTCTCTTGTGCTGTGCTCTCATTACTCGTAGTCGTTTCCGGTCCAGTCGTTACCATGTTGTCAGCCGATGAGTCATCTTCCGCCCCCGCTCTCGCAGACTCTAGGGGTATTCTCGAAGTATAATTATAAGCATTTCATAAGTGTCAAAGGCTTTTATTGACAATTACATGAAGTTGATGCAAAGAATCAATATTTGCAGTGTTGACCCTTCTTTTTCAAGACCTCTGCAATCCGCCCTAGCATGCTGTCAATTAACTTCTGGGCAACATCCTGACTGATGGCAGCCCATTCTTGCATAATGAATGCTTGGAGTTTGTCAGAATTTGTGGGTTTTTGTTTGTCCACCCGCATCTTGAGGATTGACAACAAGTTCTCAATGGGATTATGGTCTGGGGAGTTTCCTGGCCATGGACCCAAAATATCTATGTTTTGTTCCCCGAGCCACTTAGTTATGACTTTTGCCTTATGGCAAGGTGCTCCATCATGCTGGAAAAGGCATTGTTCATCACCAAACTGTTTCTGGATGGTTGGGAGAAGTTGCTCTTAGAGGATGTGTTGGTACCATTCTTTATTCAAGGCTGTGTTCTTAGGCAAAATTGTGAGTGAGCCCACTCCCTTGGCTGAGAAGCAACCCCACACATGAATGGTCTCAGGATGCTTTACTATTGGCATGACACAGGACTGATGGTAGCGCTCACCTTGTCTTCTCCGGACAAGCTTTTTTCCGGATGCCCCAAACAATTGGAAAGGGGATTCATCAGAGAAAATGACTTTACCCCAGTCCTCAGCTGTCCAAACCCTGTACCTTTTGCAGAATATCAGTCTGTCCCTGATGTTTTTCCTGGAGAGAAGTGCCTTCTTTTGCTGCCCTTCTTGACACCAGGCCATCCTCCAAAAGTCTTCACCTCACTGTGCATGCAGATGCACTCACACCTGCCTGCTGCCATTCCTGAGCAAGCTCTGTACTGGTGGTGCCCCAATCCCGCAGCTGAAACAACTTTAGGAGACGGTCCTGGCGCTTTCTGGACTTTCTTGGGCGTCCTGAAGCCTGCTTCACAATTGAACCGCTCTCCTTAAAGTTCTTGATGATCCAATAAATGGTTGATTTAGGTGCAATCTTACTGGCAGCAATATCCTTGCCTGTGAAGCCCTTTATGTGCAAATCAATGATAACTGCACGTGTTTCCTTGAGGTAACCATGGTTGACAGAGGAAGAACAATGATTCCAAGCACCACCCTCCTTTTGAATCTTCCAGTCTGTTATTCGAACTCAATCAGCATGACAGAGTGATCTCCAGCCTTGTCCTCGTCAACACTCACACCTGTGTTAACGAAATAATCACTGACATGATGTCAGCTGGTCCTTTTGTGGCAGGGCTGAAATGCAGTGGAAATGTTTTAGTTGGGATTCAGTTAATTTGCATGGCAAAGAGGGACTTTGCAATTAATCTGATCACTCTTCATAACATTCTGGAGTATATGCAAATTGCCACCGTACAAACTGAGGCAGCAGACTTTGTGAAAATGTATATTTGTGTCATTCTCAAAACATTTGTCCATGACTGTACAAACTAACAGGATTATTCTGCTGTCGCCATAGGAGGACTCCTTATGGTTCCAGGTTGAACTCATTCTGTGTCTAGGAAGAAACCTTTTGGGCTCCATTCCACAGAGGGTTCTACATGGAACCAAAAAGTGTTCTCATTTGGTGAGTGTACTCAACAAGTTTAGCCTGTTAAGTTTACACCATTTCATTCTGTACTCAAAACATCTGCCTGGTATTCAAGATAACACGCAACATAGCACCACTACCTTCGAAGGGTTTCGTCAACCTCTGCTCAGACTTAAATAGTAGTGTTCCATGAACCTCCACCAGGGGTGACTGTAGTATCCTCAAACGGACAAAAAGGAGACACAAAAGGGCACCCCACACTCATTTTAGATCCCAAGGAGTCTTTATTTTCATACTGTATGCTCTCACTCTCATCACTATCTCCTTTGCCGTCTTCTCATGTCTTTTCTTGGAACTCCATCCATACACAATACTGTAGCATCTTGTTTACATTTCTCACATTTTAGTTGTCCAGCTTTAGCCATGGATGGATCTTGTTGCAATGAGATGGGCACAGAGGTATGTATGTACAGTCCTTTTCAGTGTGGCGGCAAATTAGTTGAACAGGAGAAGAGGATGTGGTTGCTTGTGGAGAGAGAGCAGTGTGGGTGGTGGGTAGAACAGCTACAGTGACGCTGATTGGTTGCTCTGGCTCATCACTTCTTGACTAAAAGAAAGATATATTTTGAAATAAGTTAGACCTTGTCATAGTTCAACAGCTGAAAAGCCTTCATTAACATACTTCCAGAGATAGCAAGACATACAGTATTCTCTGAATGAAGTAGCCTACCCATCCCCATTTACAATTTCATTCATCAATGAAATCAATTATACTATAGCACATTCAATTACTTTATTATTGTAGGCTATAGGCTACTCCTGTATCTACCTTGTACAATACCGTAATTATTAAATTAAGTAGAATACCCATCCACATTTCCAATTTCATTTATCAATTAGATGAATAATACAAGCACATACAGTTACATTATTGTAGAATAGGCTACTCCTGTATCCACACTATATTAGGACACCGTTGTGATTTTGTTGGTCTTGTCAGGCATGATTTTAAGGTCTGTGATCGAAGTTGTATGTTGTACCTCGTTTCCCTTCAGTGAAAAGTAGTTTTGCGTCCCCCTTTACAATTCAGTTCGAGTGTGAATGTGTAGGCCTAGTGACAGTGGAAAAATAAACCGATAGCTCCAGCACACAATAATGGCATGTAGGGATAGTGTATTACAATGTAAAATATGTATATATCCTACGTGTGTATATTTTCATTTACAATTTAATTCACCCATCAAATAAATAATACTAGCACATCAAGTTATGTTATTATTGTACACTAGCCTACTCTCCTATCGACACAGTAAATAATATTGCCTATGTGTTTTTGACCATTTCTTATCAACTCGTTATCAACAAAAAGTAATTATTTTCAAATAAATCAAATTGCCTTATCAACACAGTAGGCCTAAAGATTTCCTAACAACATCACAACATAAATATAGCCTACTTACTACTCAATTGGATCAAGGACATATTGGTAATTCTTTTCATAGTCTCTAAGGAAACGATCTCTCGAAAATTGCGTCTGCCGCTAGTAAAAAAAACGAACAACTGAATGTCCGTGTTTCCGCCGAGCTCTCAAATACCGTGCCCGTCTCTCACTCTATGAACGGTCATTGCTATCCGGATTTCTTGGGACGTCCCTACCCTGGGACTACCTATAGATTGGAAATATTTTCTAGGCAATTAGCGATAGCAGGAAATACACTATACCTCAAGGTTGCTACTTCGGAATGTCGGCTTGCATGGGAAAACTGTACATTTCTAACACGTATGGTTGAGATTTACTGAATATAAATATAAACTATGCACCTTATGACTTTCATTAACATGTAGGAGTTGGTATGATGACATGTTGGTACACGCAGGCGTCACGTAGACGTTAGTAAGGCGTTGGTATCATGTCATGTCAGTTGGACGTTCAATGGTAGGCGACAGCCACATGGTGGTACGGTTGCCTAGGCTTAATTCTGGCTCAAATCATTCCCCATAGTTTTATGCATTCTCCACACTAATCCTCACAAGAACTTACTCAAGAGAAGGATGCATTCGGAGCATGAGAGTGTGGAGCATGGTAGTATGCACGTTGAGTAACACCCATGGTTTAACTAAAACACATTTATTTTAGGATAGTATGTTCTTTTTCAGATATTTGCATGGTAGTGTTTATATTTTATCAGTGTCAGCAGTTATTTCTTTATACCCTTACAAAAAATATTGCCTTTTTGAAAATGCAGTAAAAGTGCACTAACTGCAGTTGACTGTGGAATTTTGGACGCAGTGAACTGCAGTTACACTGCACTGTAACTGCAGTTACACTGCAATGTTACTGCAGTAAAAAAAAGGGTGCCATTTTGGACGCAGTATTTGCTGCAGCATACTCTAGTTATATTACACCCTAACTACAGTAATACTGCAGTTATACTGCACACTTACTGCAATCTTTTTTCATAAGGGTATTTAGTCAACGGAAGTAGTATGTTTTGTTTGGTTTGTTAAAGATTTGTTGTAATAGAGTACCACAGTATGAGTCATAATACCCATAAACCTAGCAGTCTAGCAGGGAAATGGTTCTGGAAGAGCACAAGGTTACAATCTAGGTGCTCTGGAAGCACACTAGGACTAGGAGGCGGAAAGGAGCGGAAGTCTATGGTGGTGCGTTTGTAGCTAAGAAAAGCTGACACAAGCATAGTCAAGTTTCAATTATCTATCAAGATATAATTTTGCAGGTCTTGTCAGAGGAGAGTAGTGATGAGGGATGTTCGGTTCGCAGTGTTGTACTGAGAGAAGTGTAGTTCAAGGTGTTGGTGAAAATTAAGGAACAATGTGGAGTCACAGCGGTGAATCCGAATGCGTATTTGTAGAGTAAAGTAGGAGAGGTTGTGTCAAATTCTTTGGGATTTTGTGGTAGTGGTGGTGTGTATCAATGATAAACACTATGAGAAGGCGCTCAAACTCAAGCAGGAATGTAAAGGTGTGGTTGATAGTAGCCTGCCGGATCAAACGGGACTGCAGTGGGTGAAGGGAGTTATTACAGGAGTTCCAGAAATGGTTAACATAAAATAAATGAAGGACCACAATGAGGCTCTCTTATTGAGGCAAAGTGTCTCCAGATGACACGAGAAGGAAAGAAGGTGGATAGCTTGTCAGTGCTACTAAACTTTGATGATCTGGTACTGCCAGAAAAGTTAGTATTGGGTATATGAGTTACTATGTGTGAGCATAAGTTCCGAAGCCATTGCGTTGCTATAACTGTCAAAGGTTTGGGCCTGTGGCGGCAATGTGTAAAGGCAAAAAGAGATGTGCGAAGATGTGGGGGAGCACATGGGGAATGTGGAGAAGGGGTACAGTTAAAGTGTTGTAACTGTAGGGGGCGGATGGGGGTTGTTCAGTGATGAAAATACAGGAAAAATCTCTTCAGGGCACCTAGAATAACAGGTATTCCAGGGCAGATCAGTATGCAGGTTGGGCATGATATAGGGAGCTTAATGGGGGAGAACACAAAGAATGGTAGTAGACATGAGGAAGGTTGTTACATTGGAACAACAGCAATCAAATGCACAGAAAAATTACAATCAAAGACTAAGAAGATACTGATCATAGTGGATCAGGCAGTGAAGTGTCTTGGGATCACAGGACTGACATGGAAAAATGTACAGGATGACCTCAATAAGATTGAGAATCAGTCCAGCCAGGAATCATATATTGGTTAATTTTCATTATGGTGTTAATCCTTCAATGATATGCCAGAAGTTTGATGGCTTACGGGAAACAGTTCAAACCGTTTCTTGAGGAGTTACCAGCCAAACCTGATTTGATATGTCTCCTGGAGAAATAGCTTAAACTTACTCAACATTTTGTATTACAAGGTCATGTTGCAGTCTGTAGAGATAGGGTGGGAGGGGAAGGAGGAGGAGGGTGTGCTACCTCCATAATCCCATATAGGTGTGTGGGAGAGGGAGTTGAACAGGAATATGTAGTGGTAGAGGTGTGTTTGGGGGTGTATGGTAATAGGGAACTTTTGAAACCCATGTAAGAGAACAGAGTTGATGGCCCTTGGGAATGTAGAAGGTCAAGATAGGAGACAGGTAATGTTGTTGATTTTAATGCTCATAGTACGCTCTGGGAAGGGTTACAGACTGATGTAAATGGACAAGTGTTGGAGAAACTCCTGAATGAGAAAGGGCTTGTGAGTCTTAATGATGGCCAGTGAACCAGGATTGACCAGTAACTGGTAATGAATCTGCTCTGGATCTTACATTGATCTCATGTTCAATGGCAGGCACATATAGTTGGTATGTTTTGGAGGAATCACAATTCAGTAGGAAAATGGATTGAGAAGATGGATATTTGGGAAAGAGGAGTGGGGTCCGTTTCAGGAGTTGAGTGAACAGGAGCTGTCTCAGGTTGATCTCAATTCAGATATAGAAACAGTGAATGAAGAATTAAGAGGAGCAATAGTAGGGGCCGCAAGGAAGGTGATTCCTATGGATACTGGGGAGAGAAAGAGTTACGCAGTTCTCTGGTGGACTATAATATTTATTAAATGTCTATTTTAAGATTCATATGTAATGCTTTGGAGGGATCAATACTTATTAACTGGGTTGACATTGTCTTAGTCCCCAGTAGATGGCACGCTCCGTCCATAATAAGACTGGCACCTGACACAGCATAAACAGGGAAACAGATGCAGTCTCCATTTTGCCTACTCACAAATTGATTTAGAATGTCATAATTTGGGATGTCAACAAAAACTCCACTGGGAATACAATACATTCTCGCCTTTTAAGCTTAGTTAACAGAAAATCATGTTCAACATTAATTAGTTCAGGGTATGAGGTTTATTTCAAAATGCATTACCAGGGTGGAGGAAATCTTCTAAGTGTTTATAGTTTTATTGGTTAGGGGTAAGTCAAGTCCTGTACAACGCTCTAACCTTAACATACCTCAAATGATCCATGAAGGAACCACTCGGAACATTTCTCAGAATACTTTTTACACCACTTACGCACGTCTACATGTGGGTGTGCAAGTTGTATATTATTATCATTTTTCTATTCTTACTTCATCAGATCATCATAATAACTCATTATACTCAATATTATGTTACTTTATCTCTAGTAACCCATTATACATCTGTGTTACATCACAAATTCCTCCTTTAGACTAGTGTTTTATTCATACAGGGGTTTAGATATTTACACTAGTTCTATTTGACAGCATATTCGGAAATAGTTCTCTCTTCTTTGATATATCTATACATAATAGCGTTATACATCAAACTCCACTGATGAGACATGTTATTGTCATATAATCATCGTCCCCAGAGTGACTGTACGTACATACCCCAAACAGAAGCCATGGATTACAGACAACATCCGCACTGAGCTAAAGGTTAGAGCTGCCGCTTTCAAGGAGCAGGACTTAAGCTTATACCCTTAACCCTTAAACTTATAAGAAATCCCGCTATGCCCTCCGACGAACCATCAAACAGTGTGACGTAGAAGTCCGTCACTGGCCGCGGGCAGCATTTGGTTCTTTAACGCACACACATATTCATCACTCCTCCCTGCGCCATTATACCATAAGTTAACAATGTGGGTCGACACACAATTTAACTTCTGTCTTGGTGCATGCATTTCACACTTGTCAATGTTTATATTTGAGAGATACAATAATTATTATACTTATCAATGTTGTGGATGAGCGCATTGTTTGTTTGTTCTGTTCCTCTCTCTCCATCTCTGTAGCTTCTGGGTATGCTGGAAAAGGACCCGAGCTAAGGGAATTGGGTTGGCTTTATAGTGCCTGTCCCAAATGGCTCATTAATGCATATGGGCATATTGAAAGATATTATCAGTAGTGATGTAATGTTGTAAATGTTATGTTGTGATATTGTTTAAAACCGTGTTGCAATGTATATCCTTTAGTATGTTTAGTTCATGGAAAATGTAGGTTTGTATTGTTAATTGATTAATTAATTAGGGTTAATTGTTCTGAGGGGAGGGGCTAGCCCTACAAAAGGAGCCTCTCTCCAGTCTCTAAGGGGGATTTTTTGGATTGAGCTGTGGATGGGGCAGCATTGTTGTTAAGCTGTCCCATAAGGTAGACGTTGATGGCAGTACTGTTGTTTTCTGTTCCGGAATCACTTGTAAATAAACACCTTTGCACAGAAGAACTTTTGCGGTTCCGCCATCTTTTTATTTTTATAGAGGTTAGGATATCCAGTTTAGCCATCTGGCCTACTCTACGTGACAAACAGGCAAAGCATCAATACAGGACTAAGATTGAATCATACTACACTGGCTCAGACGCTCATCGGATGTGGCAGGGCTTGCAAACTATTACAGACTGCAAAGGGAAGCACAGCCGCAAGCTGCACAATGACACGAGCCTACCAGACAGGCTAAATTACTTCTATGCTCACTTCGAGGCAAGTAACACTGAAACATGCATGAGAGCATCAGCTGTTCCGGATGACCGTGTGATCACGCTCTCCGTAGCCGATGTGAGTAAAACCTTTAAACAGGTCAACATTCACAAGGCCGCAGGGCCAGACGGATTACCAGGACATGTACTCAGAGCATACGCTGACCAACTGGCAAGTGTCTTCACTGACATTTTCAACCTGTCCCTGACTGAGTCTGTAATACCAACATGTTTCAAGGAGACCACCATAGTCCCTGTGCCCAAGAACACTATAAGATGTTCAACGATGAGACAGCCTATAGGGAGGAGGAGACCTGGCCGTGTGGTGCCAGGACAACAACCTCTCCCTCAACGTGATCAAGACAAAGGAGATGATTGAGGACTACAGGAAAAGGCGGACAGAGTACGCCCCCATTCTCATCATCAGAGCTGTAGTGGAGCAGGTTGAGAGCTTCAGGTTCCTTGGTGTCCACATCAACAACAAACTAACATGGTCCAAACACACCAAGACAGTTGTGAAGAGGGCACGACAAAGCCTATTCCCCCTCAGGAGACTAAAAAGATTTACAGCTGCACCATTGAGAGCTGACTGGTTGCATCACTGCCTGGTATGGCAACGGCTCGGCCTCTGAACGCAAGGCACTACAGAGGGTAGTGCGTACGGCCCAGTACATCACGGGGGCCAAGCTTCCTGCCATCCAGGACCTCTATACCAGATGGTGTCAAAGGAAGGCCCAAAAAATGGTGAAAGACTCCAGCCACCCTAGTCATAGACTGTTCTCTAGGTCCAAAATACTTCTTAACAGCTTCTACTCCCAAGCCATAAGACTCTTGAACAACCATTCAAATGGCTACTCAGACTATTAGCATATCGCCCTGTAGCGGGAGAATCAGCATTAGCTTGGTAATGTAGATAATTAAGATGTCTTATCTGTTTAATATGCTTATATGATTAAAACTGTTGAACTCTTGTTATTAGAATATATCCCTTCGGACTGTGGTGGTGACAGTTGCACTTCCTCCCTCATATGGCCTCAGCCTCAGTCACCTGGGACCCTGAGAGGGGAGAAGTCAGACTTGTCTATTACATGTCCCTGTTGCTATCCAGAATGTCAGAAAGAGAAGAGGACAGGAGGGAACATTGTCTTCATATGTGGATATGTATCTTTACCTATTACAAACCATGTAAAGTGATGGCATGATTCATAGGGAACCAATTACTTGTCTCCACAATGTCTGTGCCCAGTCACTACCTCCTTCGGCTTTGGGGGAGATACGTTCTGAGACAGGATGTGTGAGGTAGTGTCTGGAACCATTGTATGTCATCTCTGATGTTGTACCTATCCTGGGAAAGTGTATGACTTAGAGGCTCACTCCCCTCAGTGAGCTTGTCTAGGCGAGTGGTCAAGGACACTTTGGTATCTGGAGTTGACAATTGATTTATGCCATAGAATGAGTTGGGGTTTCTATACTATGAAGTACCAGAGACGAGATTGGAGCCTTGTTTTAGGGGCCAAAATATGTACAATAAGAACAGTCTTCATAGCAAATGCTATCTGGCTGGGTGATACTCCTTTCTCATTATCAAGTCTCACCTTGTGATCCATTCCCCAGATCTGTTGTTTGTCATGTAGACTAAGGGGGTGTATCGCTATAGTGTTATATAAGATCTTTGTACCCTTTGTGTCGAGGCTCTCAACTAATCATCTGAGGCTGGTTCGTTGACCAGCCATCGCTATTGCAGAGCTCTCACTAATAAATATTCAGTTTAAGTATAACTCTGACTTGTTTGTCTCTCCTCATGTACCTACATGTACATATTACCTCAATTATCTCGACTAACCGGTGTTTATAGCCTCGCTATTGTTCTATTACTGCTGCTCTTTAATTATTTGTTACTTATCTATTTTTTTACTTAACACTTATTTTTCTTAAAACTGCACTGTTGGTTAAGGGCTTGTAAGTAATCATTTCACTGTAAGGTCTATCTGTTGTATTCGGCGCATGTGACAAATAAAATTTGATTTGACATGTTATTTCTTATAAGATTTCTGACACGTTGTCCTCTGCTGTAGATAACGTAGATAATGTTATAGATCAGCTCACACAGAACTGGAAAACACAGCTCAAATTCACTCCATATTCACACTGGAGCTAGTCCCCTGACAGCTCTCATTCCCACAATACTAATAGCTTGATTTTAATCCTCTAATTATCCAAATTTCAATCAGTTTATTATCCATATTTCAATCAATCATCTTATTATCCAGATTTCAATCTTAATAGTAATCATTTAAATCCATTTATTATCCACATTTCAATCAGCTCGTGATCCAAATATCAATAAATCAGCTTAACATCCCATATCTCACAATTACACAACTTTTACATCCACATTCACTTAGTACTATTTCCAAATACGCTCAGTAATCTCCTCATTGCCCCATGTGCATCGTCAATGATTCTCTTGACGCTACTTGCTATACATATAAATAACACACCGTATTCAAAAATACCATGTGTTATTTTGTAGTGGCTGCAGACCACATAGATATTTATTCTAAATGCCTACAGACAGTTGTCAGTGGGGCTTTCCATGGTACCGTTATGATCCCGCTCTACTCTTCTCATAAAACTAGTGTAGTCTTCTCTCTATAAGACTATGGGTACCGTTTTATGTGTTACTCGCCTTGATTTTCTTTTTTATCCTTTTTTTTATATTTCAGTCACTTGCATGAACACAAATTGTTTTATAGAGTAACACTTTAATAAATCACCTGACCTCAACCCAATTGAGATGGTTTGGGAGGAGTTGGACCACAGAGTGAAGGAAATGCAGCCAACAAGTGCTCAGCTTATGTGGGAACTCCTTCAAGACTGTTGGGAAAGCATTCCAGGTGACTACCTCATGAAGCTGTCATCAATGTAAAGAATGCAAAGCTGGTGGAGTGACAATATTTACCAAGGAGCATCATCAGCCTGTCCCCAAACAATTTGATTATTTAAGCATTAAACTTTGAAATAGCGCTTTGTTGACTGTTGCTGGGTGTTATCATCCTCCATCAGCCTTAACCCTACTTGCCCTAAGCTCACTCCTAGCCCCTTACACTAAGTCTCAATTGTCCTGCTAGGTGACCTAAACTGGGACATACTTTAACCACCTGACCAAGTCCTAAAGCAATGTGACTCCCTAAATCTTTATCAGATTATTACCAATCCCGCAAGGTATGACTCCAAACACCCAGAAAAGGCTACTCTAGTTGATGTTATCCTCACAAATAATCCTGATAGGTATCAGTCTGGTGTTTTCTGTAATGACCTTAGTGATCACTGTTTTACAGCCTGTGCTCGTAATGCCTGCTCAGTGAAACGACCTGTCCTGATTTGTCATAGACGCTTGCTAAAAAAATTTAATGAGCAAGCCTTCCTTCATGACCTGGCCTCTGTAAATTGGTATAGAATCAACATGATTCCCCTCAGTCGAATACGCTTGGACCTTCTTTTTTAATATCTTCAGTGGTATTGTTAACAAACACCCCCCATAAAGAAAATGAGAATTATAAACAGGTTCAGCCCCTGGTTCGATTGTAATCTTGCAGATTTACTTCACCTAAAGAATATAATTTGGCAAAAGGCTCCGCACACGCATACTCAGGCTGACTGGCTCTCGTTAAGGCAAATTAAAAATAAGTGCACTATCCAGAAGGCCAAAGTTAGTTACTTCAAGGAGCAGTTCTCTCTCTGTGGGTCTAACCCCAAAAAGTTCTGGAAAACGGTTAAAGACCTGGAGAATAAACCCTCCTCCTCACAACTACCCATGTCCCTTAATGTTGATAATGTGGTTGTTACTGACAAGAAGCACATGGCTGAGATCTTTAATTAATCACCACTTCATTAAGTCAGGATTCCTATTTGACTCAGCCATGCCTCCTTGCCCGTCCAACATTTCCTCATCTCCCACCACTTCTAATGCGACGGACTATCCCTGATGCTTCTTTTTCCCCTGCCCCTGCCCCGTATCTCACTGATCATCCCTAAAGCCAACACCTCATTTGGCCGCCTTTCGTTCCAGTACTCTGCTGCCTGTGACTGGAACGAATTGCAAAAATCGCTGAAGTTGGAGACTTTTACCTCCCTCACCAACTTCAAACATCTGCTATCTGAGCAGCTAACCGATCGCTGCAGCTGTACATAGTCTATTGGTAAATAGCCACCCATTTTCACCTACCTCATCCCCATACTGTTTTTATTTATTTACTTTTATGCTCTTTTGCACACCAATATCTCTACCTGTACATGACCATATGATCATTTATCACTCCAGTGTTAATCTGCAAAATTGTAATTATTCGCCTACCTCCTCATGCCTTTTGCACACAATGTATATAGACTCCCCTTTTTTCTACTGTGTTATTGACTTGTTAATTGTTTACTCCATGTGTAACTCTGTGTTGTCTGTTCACACTGCTATGCTTTATCTTGGCCAGGTCGCAGTTGCAAATGAGAACTTGTTCTCAACTAGCCTACCTGGTTAAATAAAGGTTAAATAAAAAAATAAAAAACAAAGTTTCTCGCTGCAGGCAGTCACTGAATCCGAGGTGCTAAGTGTCTTCACTCCTCCCCTTTATCTATCTTTCTCCCTCACACTGAAACAAACCCACACCCTGATACACCTGTTCTCTCTCCTCCCTCTTTCCATGTCAAACACTCTAGACCCGCTGAGGAATGTCTTGGTTGCCACAAGGCCAAGGCCATTGGTTTTCCATTGCTGTAATCTGTGATAATTTCTCCGGTATATCTATAGATATATATCTACACCTATCTAATCTGCAATTTATCCTGTGTATAAGAGAGTCAAAGGCAATAAGTTGCACTGTTATGTTCAAAGGGCTGTGTGTGAGTTTAGTGTGTAGGATGAGAAGAATACTGTACAGTAACCTGTTCAATAATAGAAATGTATTTGTTTTCAAATCTATCACTTGATGGTTTCATTTCAGAGAGACAAATAAAAAAAAAAACATTTGTAAAAAGTATTCAATACAGTAATATGAGATCTGTATGTAAAACATTTACATCTGAAATTGTAATTTGATCAGATGCTCTTATCCAGACCGATTTACAGTGAGAGCATTCATCTTAAGATAGCTAGGTTTTGCAACAACAACAAAAAACATACATCTAAAATGTATGAATTGAAAATCTGAGAAGTAATATATTACACACAAAGTACACAGCCAATGATTTCTGATGAAAAAACACAAAGTTAATTTTTGGGGGGATATAGCGTTTTGGAAAAACGCACACAAAGTATGTGGACAACCCTTAAAATTAGTGTGTTTGGCTATTTCAGCCACACCCATTGCTGAAAGATGTATAAAATCGAAGACACAGCCATGCAAACTCCATAGACAAACATTGGCAGTAGAATGGCCTTCCTGAGGAGCTCAGTACTGTCATAGGAGGTACTGTCATAGGAGGCCACCTTTCTAACAAGTCAGTTTGTCAAATATCTGCCCTACTAGAAGTGCCCGGGTGAACTGTAAGTGCTGTTATTGTGAAGTGGAAAGTCTAAGAGCCACAATCTCACAGAACAGGAGTGCTGAACCACTCCTAGTATGCAACACTCACTTCCAAGTTCCAAACTACCTCCGGAAGCAACATCAGCACAAGAACTGTTAGTTGGGAGCTTCATGAAATGGGTTTCCAGGACCGAGCAGCCTCACCCAAGCCTAAGATCACCCTGTGCAATGCCAAGCATCGGATGAAGTGGTGTAAAGCTCGCCGCCATTGGACTCTGGGGCAGTGGAAATGTGTTCTCTTGAGTGATGAATCACGTATCACCATCTGGAAGGAAGACAGACGAATCTGGGTTTGGTGAGTTCCAGGAGAACGCTACCTGCCCCAATGCATAGTGCCAACAGTAAAGTTTGGTGGAGGAATAATGATGGTCTGGGGACGTTTTTCATGGTTCGGGCATTCCGGTGAATGGAAATCTTAACGCTCAGCATGTAATGACATTCTAGATTATTCTGTGCTTCCAACTTTGTTTGGGGAAGGCCTTTCCTGTTTTATCATGACAATGCCCCCATGCACAAAGCGAGGTCCATACAGAAATGGTTTGTCAAACACCTTTTGGATGAATTGGAGCGCCGACTGCAAGCCAGTGCCTGACCTCACTAATGCTCGTGGCTGAATGGAAGCAAGTCAGCGCAGCAATGTTCCAACATTTTTTATTTATTTTTTTATTTCACCTTTATTTAACCAGGTAGGCTAGTTGAGAACAAGTTCTCATTTGCAACTGCGACCTGGCCAAGATAAAGCATAGCAGTGTGAGCATACAACAAAGAGTTACACATGGAGTAAACAATTAACAAGTCAATAACACAGTAGAAAACAAAGGGGGGGTCTATATACAATGTGTGCAAAAGGCATGAGGAGGTAGTCAAATAATTAAAATTTTGCAGATTAACACTGGAGTGATAAAAGATCAGATGGTCATGTACAGGTAGAGATATTGGTGTGCAGAAGAGCAGAAAAGTAAATAAATAAAAACAGTATGGGGATGAGGTAGGTGAAAAGGGTGGGCTATTTACCAATAGACTATGTACAGCTGCAGCGATCGGTTAGCTGCTCAGATAGCTGATGTTTGAAGTTGGTGAGGGAGATAAAAGTCTCCAACTTCAGCGATTTTTGCAATTCGTTCCAGTCACAGGCAGCAGAGTACTGGAACGAAAGGCGGCCAAATGAGGTGTTGGCTTTAGGGATGATCAGTGAGATACACCTGCTGGAGCGCGTGCTACGGATGGGTGTTGCCATCGTGACCAGTGAGCTGAGATAAGGCGGAGCTTTACCTAGCATAGACTTGTAGATGACCTGGAGCCAGTGGGTCTGGAGACGAATATGTAGCGAGGGCCAGCCGACTAGAGCATACAAGTCGCAGTGGTGGGTGGTATAAGGTGCTTTAGTGACAAAACGGATGGCACTGTGATAGACTGCATCCAGTTTGCTGAGTAGAGTGTTGGAAGCCATTTTGTAGATGACATCGCCGAAGTCGAGGATCGGTAGGATAGTCAGTTTTACTAGGGTAAGCTTGGTGGCTTGAGTGAAGGAGGCTTTGTTGCGGAATAGAAAGCCGACTCTTGATTTGATTTTCGATTGGAGATGTTTGATATGAGTCTGGAAGGAGAGTTTGCAGTCTAGCCAGACACCTAGGTACTTATAGACGTCCACATATTCTAGGTCGGAACCATCCAGGGTGGTGATGCTAGTCGGGCATGCAGGTGCAGGCAGCGACCGGTTGAAAAGCATGCATTTGGTTTTACTAGCGTTTAAGAGCAGTTGGAGGCCACGGAAGGAGTGTTGTATGGCATTGAAGCTTGTTTGGAGGTTAGATAGCACAGTGTCCAAAGACGGGCCGAAAGTATATAGAATGGTGTCGTCTGCGTAGAGGTGGATCAGGGAATCGCCCGCAGCAAGAGCAACATCATTGATATACACAGAGAAAAGAGTCGGCCCGAGAATTGAACCCTGTGGCACCCCCATAGAGACTGCCAGAGGACCGGACAGCATGCCCTCCGATTTGACACACTGAACTCTGTCTGCAAAGTAATTGGTGAACCAGGCAAGGCAGTCATCCGAAAAACCGAGGCTACTGAGTCTGCCGATAAGAATATGGTGATTGACAGAGTCGAAAGCCTTGGCAAGGTCGATGAAGACGGCTGCACAGTACTGTCTTTTATCGATGGCGGTTATGATGTAATTTAGTACCTTGAGTGTGGCTGAGGTGCACCCATGACCGGCTCGGAAACCAGATTGCACAGCGGAGAAGGTACGGTGGGATTCGAGATGGTCAGTGACCTGTTTGTTGACTTGGCTTTCGAAGACCTTAGATAGGCAGGGCAGGATGGATATAGGTCTGTAACAGTTTGGGTCCAGGGTATCTCCCCCTTTGAAGAGGGGGATGACTGCGGCAGCTTTCCAATCCTTGGGGATCTCAGACGAGATGAAAGAGAGGTTGAACAGGCTGGTAATAGGGGTTGCGACAATGGTGGCAGATAGTTTCAGAAATAGAGGGTCCAGATTGTCAAGCCCAGCTGATTTGTACGGGTCCAGGTTTTGCAGCTCTTTCAGAACATCTGCTATCTGGATTTTGGTAAAGGAGAACCTGGAGAGGCTTGGGCGAGGAGCTGCGGGGGGGGCGGAGCTGTTGGCCGAGGTTGAAGTAGCCAGGCGGAAGGCATGGCCAGCCGTTGAGAAATGCTTATTGAAGTTTTCGATAATCATGGATTTATCAGTGGTGACCGTGTTACCTAGCCTCAGTGCAGTGGGCAGCTGGGAGGAGGTGCTCTTGTTCTCCATGGACATCTAGTCAAAAGCCTTCCTTGAAGAGTGGAGGCTGTTATAGCAACAAAGGGGGACCAACTCCATAATCAATGCCTATGATTTTGGAATAGGATGTTGGACAAGAAGATGTCCATATACTTTTGATCATGTAGTATATGTGTCAAGTTTCCACCAATGACAATAGGTTTCTACGGCTCTGACCAGAGCGTCAGCAGTAGAAAATGAACCCATTTATTTTTTTCAGCTCAACATTGGGGGGGAAACGCAACGCCACGAATGTGACTGCTTCCATTTATTACAAGATCAGTTATCCCCCCTCTCCAGCGGCAACGCAACGTTGAGCGCTTGACGCCCCAATGTTGCTCCATCCTTACAGTCACGCGTGCTTACGTTTATTGTCTGGTGGGCCCAGTGGGAATCGACCCACACAATACTAGTGTTGCAAGCGCCATGCTCTATCAGGACCAAGATATCTGTTGAAAGCAACCTATCTAATGAATATCCTAATTACGTTTCACTTTTCTATCATGACCCATTTTCACCTCAATATGCTATGCTTTCTTTCCGTTCTACCCATAACTCCTGAATGTTGATTTTATCTTAGAAACAAAACTATGACCAATCTTTCCTTGTTGGTTAACTTTGTGTAATACTTCCCATATTGGTTGTTCTTCCGACATAAATTCCCTCATCCCACGATCAAAAAAAATCAGTTCCCTTTTTGGGCCCAATGATCTAAACCTTTTATATCTTGTTTTTCCCCCTCCCTTTAAGCCTGACTCTTTTAACCCACCAAATCTCAAAGAGTTTTGTCATTTACCACCAAACTTATTGAATCCTCCATGATCGCCCATTCTGATGAGGCGAGAAAGGCGACCCTCATTGAAGGCTGGTGTGGACGGAGCCAAATCTCTCTCTAGGGGGGTTTTCACCCCCTTTTAACCACATCCACCCCTTACCTTCACTTCCCTCTTACTTTGTTCACCCCCTCTCTTCTTTGGAACCACCCTAGGATTTGTCCTTTCTCCTTGACAACTGAGGAGTCGGAGGACAATTTTGATGACCTTGTCTGTTTGGTACGCTAGTCCTCAGACCTTCACATCTTGTTTGCAAGTGGGTTTTAACCCAAAGATCAACATTGTCCAGTCACTTCTCCTTGCATTGTACAAGAGATCAACAACAGACCAACTCAGACCAAATGTTCTTGTTTCCTAGAACTGCCGTGTCGTGTTGTACACTGTTTTATAAACACTTCAAGAACAGCTGTAAAATCCAAGTAAACATAAATTAAGCGACTAGAGTTTCATGAAATGTTTCTTGATATTTTCTACAAAAGGTGACCATCTTGAGACTTTGACGTCGTCTTAAGAGCACACTTCCTAGGTAGGTCTATGACACCATTTCTAACTGATCAGTCAGTGTGTCCATGTTGTACTTGCAAGTCTTGTTCTTTAGCCCATGCCTATAGTCTTCTCAGTGAATTTCTCCTGCCTTATTTCTACCATTCCCCCTTTCCTCAAGAGAAAAAAACTAAATGAAAAACAGAAGCCCAACCTCGAGAGGTGAGAGCCTGGGACCAGTTTCAGATATTTATTAAAGCATCATATCACACAGTAAAGGGTGGGTGGGAAGGTGGTGTTATAGAGGTGAAGAGGGTGGAGTGGGGGGGTGGCAAGGTCATGTGGTTTGTTTGTGCGTGGACAGTGCCTGTGAGCATATAAAGGTTCGCCAGTAAGACTCTTCAACTAGTTCACCAACATAAATAAATCGTCACACGGCTGCCAATGTGTGGGGTGGCAGGTAAGCTAGTGGTTAGAGCATTGGGCCAGTAACCGAAAGGTTGCTAGATCGTAATCCCCGAGCTGACTAGGTAAAAATCTGTCGTTCTGCCCCTGAACAAGGCAGTTAACCCACTGTTCCTAGCCCGTCATTGTAACTAAGAATGTGTTCTTAACTGACTTGTCTAGTTAAATAAAACAAAAAAAATGTAGGCAGAGGATAAATCATGATGAAATAATGATAATGACTACAATGCTTTAGCTAAGCAAAACAGGGGTGGATGAGTGCCAGAAACATGTGCTACCTTTGGATTCTGGATCTTTCAAAGTCACTCAAGGCACCTCAGGGATTTAATTTCCGCCATGGCAAGATGAGCATAAAACAAAAAAAGCCTTCTATATGGCATAATACATTTAGTAGATGGGAAGCAAACAAAACATCCTGTGGTGGACTGCAATCGCATCGAATAGTCCCCGCGATATGCAACTGTTCAGGGAAGTCAGGAACCAATACACGCAGTCAGTCAGGGAAGCAAAGGCTAGCTTTTTAAAGCAGAAATTCACTGTAGTCATTGTAGTCATGTAGCTCTAACTACAAAAAGTTTTGGGACACTGTAAAGTCCATGGAGAACAAGAGCACCTCCTCCCAGCTGCCCACTGCACTGAGGCTAGGTAACACGGTCACCGCTGATAAATCCATGATAATCGAAAATTTCAATAAGCATTTCTCAACGGCTGGCCATGCCTTCCTCCTGGCTACTCCAACCCCGGCCAACACCCAAATACAGACAGCAGATGTTCTGAAAGAGCTGCAAAACCTGGACCTGTACAAATCAGCTGGGCTAGACAATCTGGACCCTCTCTTTTAAAACCATCCGCCGCCATTGTTGCAAACCCCTATTACCAGCCTGTTCAACCTCTCGTATCGTCGAGATCCCTAAAGATTGGAATGCTGCCGCGGTCATCCCCCTCTTCAAAGGGGGTGTCACCTTTAGACCCAAACTGTTACAGACCTATATCCATCCTGCCCTGCCTATCTAAAGTCTTCGAAAGCCAAGTCAATACACAGATCACTGACCATTTCGAATCCCACCGTACCTTCTCCGCTGTGCAATCCGGCTTCTGAGCCAGTCACGGGTGCACCTCAGCCACGCTCAAGGTACTAAACGATATCATAACCGCCGTTATTGACTTGTTAATTGTTTACTCCATGTGTAACTCTGTGTTGTTGTCTGTTCACACTGCTATGCGTTATCTTGGCCAGGTCACAGTTGTAAATGAGAACTTGTTCTCAACTAGCCTACCTGGTTAAATAAAGGTGAAATAAACAAATCAATAACATTTATTTTTTTATCGATAAAAAACAGTACTGTGCAGCCGTCTTCATCGACCTGGCCAAGGCTTTCGACTCTTTTCAATCACCGTATTCTTATCGGCAGACTCAATAGCCTTGGTTTTTCTAATGACTGCCTCGCCTGGTTGACCAACTACTTTGCAGATGGAGTTCAGTGTGTCCAATCGGACACACTGGCAGTAGAATAACAAAATGGTAACAGCCATTTTGTTACCAAATCCCCTTATACCACCCACCACTGCGACCACCTGTATGCTCTAGTCAGCTGGCCCTCGCTACATATTCGTCGCCAGACCCACTGGCTCCAGGTCATCTATAAGTCTATGCTAAGTAAAGCTCCGCCTTATCTCAGTTCTCTGGTCACGATAACAACACCCACCCGTAGCACATGTTCCAGCAGGTATATCTCACTGACCATCCCCAAAGCCAACACCTCATTTGGCCGCCTTTCCTTCCAGTTCTCTGCTGCCAGTGACTGGAACCAATTTAAATATATATATATATATATATATAAAAATTAATTTAAAAAATAATAATTTTAAAAAATTCAAGTTGGAGATTTTTATTTCCCTCACCAACTATCTGAGCAGCTAACCGATCTCTGCAGCTGTACATAGTCCATCTGTAAATAGCCCACCCAATCGACCTACCTCATCCCCATACTGTTTTCATTTTATTTACTTTTCTGCTCTTTTGCACACCATATCTCTACGTGCACATCATCATCTGCTCATTTATCACTCCAGTGTTAATCTGCTAAATTGTAATTATTAGCTCTATGGCCTATCTCCTCATGCCTTTTGCACACACTGTATATAGACTTTATTTTTTCTGCTGTGTCATTGACTTGTTTATTTTTTACTCCATGTTGTAACTCTGTGTTGTTATTTGTGTCACACTGCTTTGCTTTATCTTGGCCAGGTCACAGTTGCAAATGAGAACTTGTTCTCAACTAGCCTACCTGGTTAAATAAAGGTTAAATTATTATTTTTTTTTTTAAAGTTCAAGGCTACCAGGTCTGATTAGTGAGCAATAGACAAGGCAGTTTGAATAGACACTCACAAAAGAGACCTGTAAGGATTTGTTTTCACATCGTCACAACCACTCTAATCTGAATCTCTTGCTTATTGGTAAAATTTCAGCAACGTAGCATGTTTAAAAGTTCAAATGGATGACGTTTAGCTTTTAAAGAACCACACAACTATTACTAGTCAGTTGCACAGCTAGGTAGTCAATGCTAGGATTTGGCTCATCACAGTTGCTTTGGTGATGCTGTATTTGCACATAAGCAACCACAAACACAAATGTGCACTTTACATATAATTTTTCCTATAGCCATGGGTTGCGTTAACTTGGTGTGAGAGAGCATGGGCAGTTTTGTCAGTGAACATGCACAGTGCTAGTATGACACTTAATTCCGGTCACATAGATAACAGGCAGTGAGGAGAACATGGAGACTGAAGTCATTATTTAATAACCAAATAATTGGGAGAACCTAAGGCTAATGTCTTTATCAGATTCACAAACAACCCCTATAACCAGCCAGAACGCTGTTACTTTGTCATGTCTCAAAAGGTTTTAGAACTCCTACTCATTCAAGGGTTTTTCTTTATTTTTACTATTTGCTACATTGTGAATAATAGTGAAGACATCAAAACTGTGAAATACACATGTGAAATCATGTAACCAAAACAAGTGTGAAACAAATCAAAATATATTTTATATTTGAGGTTCTTCAAATAGCCACCCTTTGCCTTGATGACAGCTTTGCACACTCTTGGCATTTTGATTTCAATCAATTCTTCGCATTAACTAGTACAGTCAAGATCAAATTAAAACCAAATATAACTACACTATAATATATATACACACACACACACACGTATGTAGACACCCCTTCGAAATAGTGGATTCGGCTATTTCAGCCACATCCATTGCTGACAGGTATAAAAATCGAGCACACAGCCATGCAATCTCCATAGACAAACTTCAGCAATAGAATGGCCTTACTGAAGAGCTCAGTGACTTTCAACGTGGCACCGTCATAGGATGCCACCTTTCCAACAAGTCAGTTTGTCAAATTTCTGCCCAGCTAGAGCTGCCCCGGTCAACTTGTTATTGTGAAGTTGAAACTACTAGGAGCAACAACGGCTCAGCTGCGAAGTGGTAGGCCACATAAGCTCACAGAACGGCACCACCAAGGGCTGAAGCGCGTAAAAATTGTCTTTGGTTGCAACACTCACTACTGAGTTCCAAACTGCCTCTGGAAGCAACGAATACTAATCAGCAACTATTCGCCAGGAGCTTTATGAAATGGGTTTCCATGGCCGAGCAGCCACACACAAGCCTAAGATCACCATGCGCATTGGACTCTAGAGCAGTGGAAATGCGTTCTCTGGAATGATGAATCACATTTCACCATCTGGCAGTCCGACGGACTAATCTGTGTTTGGCGGATGCCAGGAGAACGCTAGTGAAGGGAATACAACAATTACATTCTAGACAATTATGTACTTCCAACTTTGTGGGGAAACAAAGCGAGGTCCATACAGAAATGGTTTGCCGAGATCGGTGTGGAAGAACTTGACTGGCCTGCACAGAGCCCTGACCTCAACCCTATCGAACACCTTTGGGATGAATTGGAACGCAGACTGCGAGCAAAACCTAAATCGCCCAGCATCCATGCCCAACCTTACTAATGCACGTAGCTGAATCGAAGCAAGTTGAGGCTATTATAGCGGCAAAGGGGGGGCCAACTCCATATTATTGCCCAAGAATTTGGAATGAGATGGTCGATGAGCAGGTGTCCACTGGCCCCCCATCTGAATGTCCACCTGCCATGGCCATTCTCCTTCTCGAGCTACGCTTCCTCCCACAATGCGATTCCCCAGGGGAGGCTGTCCACATGCTGAAGGGGACAGAACTTTGGTACAAGGGGTAGGTGGGGTAGGTTGGGATTAGGGGTAACATACCTCTCCCCGCTTGTCACAAACAAACACCAATATTCCTTCAACACAGTTTACACAAATTCTAAGAGGAGCATATCATTTACAAACAGATCAGAGCTGGCTGAGGGTGTACTTCACTCCTCACAACACACCAGTTGCAATCATGGCACAGTCTGCATACATTATTCAACAGTAATAACAGAGCAAAGCCCAGACAGCATTAAGCATAGGGTAACCGGTTTCACCTTACGTTGAGCTTTACCTGTCCTCAAACCTGTGGAAGAAAAGTGAAAGAAAGCAAATGTGAATTTCCTGATGATCACCTCTGTAGTAAAGGGTTTCTTTACCAAGAGACATTGAAAAAGTAGATCCTTCTTTGATCTTTTTTTATGTGGTTTTAGAGTTGAAGGTGAGGGGATATATAGTGGATCAACCTTGCTATTGCACATTAAATTAATGTGTTACAAAAGGTATTAGTCTCGCGTTTTACTTTTTTTTATATCAAAATGGGGTCACAGGCAAGAAAAGTTTGGGAACCCCTGTAAAAGCCTACTGTAATAGTCTATCAGCATCAACAAGCTTAAAAGGCAGTGAAAAAAGGAATAGGCTTACTGGTGGGTGACAAAACAATCTAGAACTGGTTGCCTGGATTCACCATCCCGTTTCAAAATAATTTAATTTTTAGGAAAAAACATTAGGAAAATAGAATTGCGAAAAAGCCTATTCATATTCTTAACTCTGTGTCGTTCACATCAAGTCATTGTTCTTCAAAGCGAGCGGAACGGAAGCATTGATCTTTTGCTGGGTGAATGTAGTATCCAGTGTATAAAAGGAAAAATCTGCTGAAAAACAACATATTGTGATAACAAAAAATGTTTTAGCTTCTTATAACTAATGCAATTACAGTCATAACCAGCACCAACTGAGAAGAGCTGTTGAAGGAATGCGTTGATACCAACAAACGTGAATTATTTAAGAATAACTGAGCACTATCCGTGCCCGCTGGTTGAGTCCGTTTCAGGGTGAATCTCAGAAGAATGTAGTTGAACCAGTACAGGAGGCAGGAAAGGAAGGGACAAGGGGGAGCATGTGTAATTTCCTGCATATTCTAACTGAGCCGAGTTAGCAGCAAGTTCTGATTGGCTCACTCTCCTCTTAGCTAAGAGCAGATGTTATCGATAAAATACAGGCCTAAGGATAACAAAACATGTTATGAAATTTAACTAGTCCCCCTATGTCACCTTCACTTTGCTTCTGTGCTAGGAGGTTTCTAAATGATGTACTTTTCCTTTAGGCTGGGAGAGTTCTGTGCAGGCCACACCCGGTTAAAGGGATCATTCGGATAGCGTAATGACTGGTCTATGGGTAATACTGCCTTCAGAAAGTACTCACACCCCTTAACTTTTTTTCCACATTGTTTGTTACAGCCTGAAAAGGAAATTGATTCATTGAGATTGTGTCCCTGGCCTACATACAATACTCCATAATGTCAAATTAATAAAAAAATCTAAAAGGTCTTTAGTCAATATTTCTTCAACCCTGTCTTATGGCAAGCCTAAAGTTAAGGAGTAAACCTGGACTCACTCCGTGTGCAATAAAAGGGGTTAACATTATTTTTCAATGACTACATCATCTCTGTACCCCACACAATGGAGATAATTGTAAGGTCCTGCAGTTGAGCAGTGAATTTCAAACACGGATTCAACCACATAGATCAGGGAGGTTTGCCAATGCCTCGCAAAGAAGAGCACCTATTGGTAGATAGGGAAAAAAGCAGACACATCCCTTTGAGCATGGTGAAGTTATTCATTACACTTTATCAATACACACAGTCACTACAAAAGATACAGGTGTCCTTCCTAACTTAAGTTGCCGGAGAGGAAGGAAACCAATCAGAGATTTCACCATGACTTTAAAAAAGTTAGAATTTAATGTCTCTGATATGAGAACGTCTCAACATTGTAGTTACTCCACAATACTAACCTTAAATGACTGAGTGAAAACAAGGAAGCCTGTATATAATATAAATAATCCAAAACATGCATCTTGTTTGCAATAAGGCACTAAAGTAAAGCTGCAAAAAATGAGGCAAATAAATTAACTTCATGTTCTGAATACAAAGCGTTGTTTGGGGCAAATCCAACACAACACCACTTGGTACCACTCTTCATATTTTCAAGGATGGTGGCGGTTGCATCATGTGGTTTGCTTGTCATCAGCGAGGACTACAGAGGTTTTTTTTAGGGATAAAAAGAAACGGAAGAGCTAAGCGCAGGCAAAATCCTAGAGGAAAACCTAGTGTAGTCTGCTTTCCAATAGACACTGGGAGACAAATTCACCTTTCAGCAAAACACAAAGCCCAAAATACCCTGGAGATGCTAACCAAGATGACATTGAATGTTCGAGTGGTCTAGTTACAGTTCGACTTAAATCTGCGTGAATATATGGCAAGACTTGAAAATAGCTGTCTAGCAATGATCAACAGCCAACATGACAGAGCTTGAAGAATAAAACATCATAATAAAATGCAAATATTGTACGGTCCTGAAACAGTGCAGCTCAGCTGACGAGTAAGTGTTTAACTGATGACTCAACCGGACTTTAATTCTGATGCTCTATAGATCGCTACATACATTCAGTCAATCTGAAACGGACTTCAAAATGGAGGGGCGGTGTAGAAGATATCCCTCTTGTGGTGTGGGGGCTGTGCTTTGGCAAAGTGGGTGGGGTTATATCTTTCCTGTTTGGCCCCGTCTGGGGTATCATCGGATGGGGCCACAGTGTCTCCTGACCCCTCCTGTCTCAGCCTCCAGTATTTATGCTGCAGTAGTTTGTGTTGGGGGGCTAGGGTCAGTTTGTTATATCTGGAGTACTTCTCCGGTGTCCTGTGTGAATTGAATCTCACTCTCAGGACTCCTTGCTGTCCCCAGTCCACCTGGCCGTGCTGCTGCTCAAGTTTCAACTGTTCTGCCTGCGGCTATGGAATCCTGACCTGTTCACCGGATGTGCTACCTGTCCCAGACCTGCTGTTTTCAACTCTCTAGAGACAGCAGGAGTGGTAGAGATACTCTTAATGATCGGCTATGAAAAGCCAACTGATATTTACTCCTGAGGTGCTGACTTGCTGCATCCTCGACAACTACTGTGATTATTATTATTTGACCATGCTGGTCATTTCTGAACATCTTGGCCATGTTCTGTTATAATCTCCACCCAGCACAGCCAGAAGAGGACTGGCCACCCCTCATAGCCTTGTTCCTCACTAGGTTTCTTCCTAGGTTTTGGCCTTTCTAGGGGTTTTTCTAGCCACCGTGCTTCTACACCTGCATTGCTTGCTGTTTGGGGTTTTAGGCTGCGTTTCTGTACAGCACTGAGATATCAGCTGATGTACGAAGGGCTATATAAATACATTTGATTTTAACAAAACAAAATTCATCAGCTATTGGATCGTCTAACAAATCTAACCAATAAGAGTATCAAAGTTGAAAACATCATCACGTAGGCTGGCTTTGGCCAAACCCATCGGTTTCTGGGACAGAATGTGAATCAGAATGTGTTCGCATTGTAGAAATCCAGACTCATCATGGAGAAGAAGTGTCAGTTGGCCGGAGCGATGTGGATGAGTAGCCAGACAAAGTAAGTCTACCGGTATTCTGGAAGGTTTGCAGGCTTTTGCTCTAACACAACACTCCAGGAGGAGTACACCCCTGCCTTCCCATTCAATTCCTTTAAAACGTCTTATTATCACCATGACAATATAGACAAAGTCGTCAAGGCAAGAGCCTTATGGAAATTTGTTGAGAAAATACCTAAAGCCGCATGTGAAATCTAATACCAACTGCCTTCTCTCACTTCATGTCATATCACTTTACACAATTGAGTAACAACTGTGCGCCACATAATACCAATAACAATACTGACTTTTTTTTTTTTATTGCATCGCTGATTGTTATTACCAGTATTTTCAAAGCATATTAGAGTAGTATTCACTCAGTCATCATAGTAGTTGCTTCAGGTGCCTTTGCACCCCACCAAGGGAAAAATATATCTAGGAGAAACACTGCTAGAGTCAAGTAGAAATTATTAGTACAAATCACAAAGTTAAAGGAAAGAAAAAAGACCACCCAAGTGAATATCACTATTCTTGTTTATTTAAAAAACAGAAAAAAAGACACTAGTAATGTACATATTGGTTCCTCTTCACAACAAATAGTTTAAACTGGGGACAAAGAACAAGTGGAGGGAAGAAGGGAATTGGAGAACAAATACCATGCGTGGGTGGGTTGGTTGGGTGGTCTGGCACGATGTCACGAGCACCTTCCCTCACTTCTTGGAAAACTTGGCTTGCTTATGTTTGGGTGGGGCCCACTTCAGACACACAGTGTCAACTGAGGAGATAGAAACATTCTGGTCAGGGTCTCTCACTCACACACACACAAAAGAAAACATACATGTGACGCACATGGACGAGCCCCTCATACACACACATAATAGTAACACTATTACATCCTCAAGAGACAACTGTGCTGAGCGATTACTGCTTTGAGGTCGGTTTGGTTTCAGTACTAGTACAACAACAAAAAATACCATTATTCTTTTTAAACTTTAAATGCAAAATGCATTATGTGGGTGGACAGAATGCTGTAACAGAATAAAACAATTAATAAAAAGTCCCATGATGGTAGTGACGGCCCATTACTGCTTATCACACACATCATTTATTCACATTACTTCACTTCAATAAAATATTTCAGCTGTGTATATTACATTTGTTTTACGACTTTATCATTTGATTCCAAGTCATCATCTTATATCTAAAGAGCTGCTGCCTATGCGGTCTGACAAACAAAAAACAAAAAAATCACTATTTTAGCTGTTCTTCAAAGTACAGTGCATTCAGAAAATGTTCAGACCCCTTGACTTTTTCCCCATTTTGTTACGTTACATTCTTCTCTGCAGATCCTCTCAAGCTCTGTCAGGTTGGATGGGGAGTGTCGCTGCACAACTATTTTCAGGTTTCTCCAGAGATGTTCGATCGGGTTCAAGTTCAGGCTCTGGCTGGGCCATTCAATATTCAGAGACTTGCCCCAAAGCCAGTCCTGTGTTGTCTTGGCTGTGTGCTTAGTGTTGTTATCCTGTTGGAAGGTGAACTTTCACACCCAGTCTGAGGTTCTGAGCAGGTTTTCATCAAGTATCTGTCTGTACTTCTCTCCGTTCATCTTTACTTCGATCCTAATAGTCTCCCAGTCCCTGCTGCTGAAAATGCTGCCACAACCATCCTTCACCATAGGGATGGTGCCAGGCTCCTCCAGGCGTGACGCTTGGCATTCAGGCCAGAGTTCAATCTTGGTTCCGTCAGACCAGAGAATCTTGTTTCTCATGGTCAGAGTCTTTAGGTGCATTTTAGCAAACCCCAAGCGGGATGTCATGTTCCTTTTACTGAGGAGTGGCTTCCGTCTGGCCACTCTACCATAAAGTTCTGATTGTCAGAGTGCTGCACAGATAGAACCTTCCAGAAGGACAACCATCTCCATTAAGGAAATTTGGAGCTCTGTCAGAGTGACCATTGGGTTCTTTGTCACCTCCCTGACCAAGGCCCTTCTCCCCTGACTGCTCAGTTTGGCCGGGCGGCCAGCTCTAGGAGTCTTGGTGGTTCCAAACTTCTTCCATTTATTGCAAAGGGTCCAAATACTTTTGTAAATAAGGTATCAGTTTTTATTTTGAATACATTTGCAAACATTTCTTTTTGCTTTATCATTATGGGGTAGTGTGTGTAGATTGCTAAGGATTTTTATTTATTTAATTCACTTTACAACGAGGCTATAACTTAACAGAATGTGGAAAAAGTCAAGGGGTCTGAATACTTTCCGAAGGCATTGTATAACCATAGTCGCATGATTTATGGCCAAGGGATATAGGAGATCAACTTTATTCAGTCAGTTCGACACCCTTTAAAGACTAGTCAACACTTCCTCTTCAATTGTCAATCAATGCAAAGTCAATAACCTACTATGCACCACGATGTTGATTGACTCATCATCATCAAATTCACGAGCATCACGCCTTCTCCCTTCTCTGTGTAAAGAAATTTGACTGCAATGACGGATCTGTAAATAATGACGAGATGCTCATGTCTCCGCCCTAACAATGGGAGTCATTGTCCCAAAGGCGGGAAGGCATGCGACAAGCTTAGCTCCAAAATAAGCCCATAGAAACGCATTGATCATATATTGGAGAGAGTGAACTCTCTCGGTTCCCCTCTTCCGCATTTCCCTGTCATTGCTCGATTTGTTCCTGGTCAGGCACCTATCCTATCAACAGATTACTAGAATATGCATATTGTTCATTCTAGCGGGAGAAGGCTCGATGGACTAGCGACTTGAAAATATGAAGTGGAAAATACAGTCTGTCTCTTCCCTTCCTCTCCGTGTCTGCCCCACATAGACCGGACAAGTAGGCGCACAATGGATCATGGTCATTGTAATTAATTACCACATTTTCTGAGCTCAACTATGTAGAATATTGGCCTGTTGAAAACTATAACCCCCTACTACGTCACACAGTTCAGGTTTGATCTGATATATCTAGACAAACTGCGCATTCAGCACACTGTCACGCCCTGGTCTTAATTTTTTGGGTCAGGCCAGGGTGTGACATGGGTTTATTTTGTGGTGTGTTTGTGTATGTTTTTTGTTGTTGTAGGTTTTAGGATTGTGGCTTAGTGGGGTTTTCTAGCATAGTCTATGGTTGCCTGAGGTGGGTCTCAATCAGAGGCAGGTGATTCTCGTTGTCTCTGATTGGGAACCATATTTAGGCAGCCATATTCTTTGAGTGTTTCGTGGGTGATTGTTCCTGTCTCTGTGTTAGTTGTCACCAGATAACCTATACAGCCTTTCACATTCCGTTTGTTGTTTTTGTATTGTTCGTTTTTCTTCATTATTAAAGATGTATCGAATTAACCACACTGCATTTTGGTCCGACTCTCCTTCGACGGAAGAAAACCACATACAAAAACCCAACTAAATGGAATTCAAATAATTGAACCGACATCTGTCAATTAGCTCCGCACTACTTCATACACATTAATGCGAACACAGATCCTCCCCCCAGCTGTGCCAAGTCAAAGAGAACAGTGAGAAACAGGAGTGTATGTGACTGGGAGAAAGAAGGAGAGAGATATGGCTGTGGTGGGACCCACAAGTCTTCAAAATCTGTTTTGGGGCTCTGGTCAAAAGTAGTGCACTAATACACCACCGTTCAAAAGTTTGGGGTCACTTAGAAATGTCCTTGTTTTTGTAAGAAAAGCAATTTTTTTGTCCATTAAAATAACATCACATTTATCAGAAATACAGTGTAGACATTAACGTCTACACTGTATTTCTGATCCATTTTTTTGTGCTTTTCTTTCAGAAACAAGGACATTTCTAAGTGACTGCAAACTTTTGAACAGTAGTGTAGGTGTCATTTGGGATGGAGCCTATGAGACGTCAAAAGGAAACATGTCTACCTGTGATTGGCGGCTTCTTGTACTGGGCACTCTTGAGGTGTTCCTCAACCAGTTTGGGCGTGACACAGATGACGTGCTGGCCTTTCCAGTATTTCACCATGTTGAGGGACTGCAGCGTACTGATGATGTCACCCTGGGTAATACTGGTCATCTGACTGTGGAGTGGGGAGAGCAATGAGAATCTGGGGCTGAGTGTGTGTGAGGTCATATGTATACAGTTATGATGTAGGAGTACCTGACATATGTACAAGTGAATGCAGGTGTACCTATGGTTGTGGATGTGCAAGTAGATGGATTTTCACATACAGTACCAGTCAAAAGTTTGGACACCTACTCATTGAAGTTTTAAAAAAACATAATTTTTCTACATTGTAGAATAATAGTGAAGACATCAAAACTAATGAAATAACACATCAGGTAGTAACCAAAAAAAGAGTGTTAAAGAAATCTAAATATATTTTATACTTGAGCCACCCTTTTCCTTGACGGCTTCTCTCAAGCAGCTTCATGAGGTAGTCTCCTGGAATGCTTTTCCAACAGTCTTGAAGGAATTCCCACAGAGTTGTTTGTCCTTTAAAAGTTGCAGCGTACTGCAGCACAGCATGTTATTTAAGTGCCAACCACGGGTACCGTTAATGCTAGCTTGACCACCAGAGGGCATCTTTGACAAGCATTTGATTGCCTTCAGTAGTGGCTGCACTAGAGAATTTCAAACCTTTTTTTATAAGAACGTAGCATTAGCAGCATCTAACGTCAAACTAGCATTAATGGTACCAGTGGTTGGCACTTAAATAACGGGACTGATTTTAAGAAATGTTGCCTAATATTATGGTGTTTTTATTCCAAGAAAAACCCTCTGGGTTTCCATTTGGATGGAACGGGAAACATGGCGATGTACAACGTGACGGTCGGGAGTAGACTACAGTACTTGGCTATTTGGCTTCCGTGTCATGCGGGCACGCGGAAGACTGGGATTCAATTCCCCGACGGGGAGGAAGGAGTAGGCTGTCCTTGTAAATAAGAATTTGTTCTTAACTGACTTGCCTAGTTAAATAAAGGTTACACTAAGAGCATAACATTTCTACACCATAATTGTAGTCTAACTAATACCCAAACGGAGATGCAGTCAAAATAAAAATCGCATTGATTTATCAAGACCAGTCCCCATGCTTGTCTCAGAGCAGCGTGAAACAAGCTAAAATAGTTGTAGGCTATTCAAATCCTATTGCTTCTAACTTCAATATGCTCTTTAAATAAATAAGACCTACACCACTTTTAACAGTACATTACTCAACACTAGTGAGACTCATATCGCCTACGGTAGGCCGACAATATATCGAAAAATATGACCGGACTCTGCCAATAATTACATGTAGAGGATTGGAGGATTCGAAATTAAAACCAAAAGCCGCCTCATGGGTCTACCGGTGGCGGGCGGCATGGGTATCTGTAGCAATGCATTTTGCATTGTGATGCGGTGACTTGGCTGCACCACTGGGGAGGCCCCATCCACAAAGAATCAAAATACAAGAAGCGTTGGTAAAGGTATATTGTCCTGCTAACAGCCCATAATGGGCTGTTCTAACACTGTACATGTTGTCCAGGTCAGGATAACCAAAACATGTTTTTATTAGAAGACTATCAGAAAGAATGTTGGTACTTATTTATTTTGATCCATGAATGAATGAGTCACTCAGCTTTATGTAGGTGCAGGCTATATGACTGGCATCAACTTGATAATATATAATGATATATATATATATTTTTTTTAAATAAAATAAAATCACTCTAAAATGAGTGATTGTAATAAAGGCCAAAATAATGTTTGTAAAGGCCAAAATATTGATTTCTGTTTTAAGAGGGAGAGAAACATGGAGCCAATTGTGCACCGCCCTATGGGACTCCCAATCACGGTTGGGTGTGATACATAATAATAATATTTTGTTGTATTATTTGTTTAGTCTTTTCTGGTAGATTAAACTGAAATTGCAACCAATCACAGCAGGTTGTGATACAGCCAACCTAACTAAGAAATACATTTGATGATAGATTTCTCCCCCTACCCACCTTCTAGGCAAGTCTATTGTCCAGCTACCTGCTAATAGCCATAATGGCGCAGTACACCGTGACAGTGTGTGTTTGAAAGAGCATTTTCCAGTAAGCAACAATTTGTTTACCTTCATTAGACAACTTTGTTCCAATATTTCTGTAATTCAGTGATATTTATTCCCATAGTAATTCGTTATGGATCCATAACTAAATAAACATTGGCATTTTGAAAGAGTATTTAATCATTATTTTATTAACGAAAGCATAAAGATGTCATTATTAGTTACATTGTTTTAGTTTGAACGTGCAGACTGGCACTAAGAACAGCGGGAACGTTTCCCATCAACGCCATTATTAGTGCAATGCCCCTTAAAGTGTTCCTCTGTGCTACCCAGTGTGGCGGAGTGAGGGTCCACCCCCCTCTCTCCTCCTCCTTTCCCCATGGGCTAGGTCCGTGTGCGCGGCTCTGCGGCCCATCCCGTGCCCCCTGCCCTTGTGCCTTGAACGCTTTCAGTGGAGAACTGAAATACAGCTGGAGAACTGCAGGGCAATCCCATTGTGCACCACTCAGGAGCCATGACCAATATATATTGTCCTACTAATAACAGGGTTAATAATATATCTGTGAGAATATCCAAGGGGCTTTAAAATAATTATAAAATATATATTTCGGTAGAGGATTTAGTTTTCAAATACTGTAAAATGAGCAAGAAAAAGGCCATCCTTGAACATGGGATGAGACAATGTTACTAATTTGGAAATAAAGTTAGTTATTAGTCAGTTTGTTATTTATAATTATTTATTTCTGTTTTAAAGGGAGAGAAACCAAAAACCTAGAGTCATTTCACGGGTCTCCCAGTCGAGGCCGGCACGGGCATTGAACCAACATCTGTAGCAACACAGCTTGACCAACTATGCAGTGTCTTAGTCCGTTGCGCCACTCAGACGCTGTACAACGTGACTGGTCAGGAGTGGGCTATACTTACTACAGTAAAAGCAAAATAATCATAACAAAATAAAACCCTTAGTGTGAAGTCGAGCACAATTAACAGTTTCTATTTAGGTTTATGTCACCCACTCACTGTCAGAGACACAGTGCTCTAACTCCCCCTTGCGCTGGTCTGGAGCAATGAAGTGATGATGTAGGGTACCGTACTAAACCACAAATGACCTCTAAGTACCACAGCATAATCGCAAAACTTTTAGTGGAGCAACCACTGTATGCTGAGCACTTGTTGGCTGCTTTTCCTTTACTATGTGGTCCTACTCATCCCAAACCATCTCAATTGAGTTGAGGTCGAGTGATTGTGGAGGCCAGGTCATCTGATGCATCCCTCTCCTTCTTGGTCAAATAGCCCTTACCCAGCCTGGAGGTGTGATTTCGGTCATTGTCCTGTTGAAAAACAAATGATAGCGGAACTAAGTGCAAACCAGATGGGATGGCGTATCACTGCAGAATGCGGTTGTAGCCATGCTGGTTCAGTGTGCCTTAAATTCAAAATAAATCACTGACAGTGTCACCAGCAAAGCACCCCCACACATCCTCCAAGCTCCACGGTGGGAACCACATGCTGAGATCATCGGTTCACCTACTCTGCGTCTCACAAAGACACGGTGGTTGGAACCAAAAATCTAAAATTTGGACTCATCAGACCAAAGGATAGATTTCTACCGGTCTAATGTCCATTGCTCATGTTTATTGGCCCAAGCAAGTCTCTTCTTTCTATTGGTCTCCTTTAGTAGTGGTTTCTTTGCAACAATTCAACCATGAAGGCCTGATTCACACAGTCTCCTTTGAACAGTTGATGTTGAGATGTGTCTGTTACTTGATCTCTGTGAAGCATTTATTTGGGCTGCAATTTATGAGGCTGATAACTCTCATGAACTTATCCTCTGCAGCAGAGGTAACTCTGGATCTTCCTTTCCTGTGGCAGTCCTCGTGAGAGCCAATTTCATCAAAGCGCTTGATGGCTTTTGAGACTGCACTTGAAGAAACTTTCAAAGTTCTTGAAATTTTCCGAAATGACTGACCTTCATGTCTTAAAGTAATGATGGACTGTCATTTCTCTTTGCTTATTTTAGTCGTTCTTCCCATAATATGGACTTGGTCTTTTACCAAATAGGGCTATCTTCTGTATACCATTCCTACCTTGTCACAACACAAGTGATTGGCTCAAACGCATTAAGAATTAAAAGAATTCCACAAAATAACTTAACAAGGCACATGATTCCATATGTGTTATTTCATAGTTTTGATGTCTTCACTGCTATTCTACAATTTAGAAAGTAGTAAAAACAAAAAACCCTGGAATGAGTAGGTGTGTCCAAACTTTTGACTGGTACTGTAGATGAGAATGTATTTATGGTGAGGTGAAAAAAATAGTTGCTTGTTTGTGTGTACCTGAGGTCCTTGATGGAGAGCGTGCCCCTGAAGTCCCTGAGGATCTCCAGCAGCACCCATGACCAGTAGCTCCTGTAGCTCAGCTTGCCCAGGTCTGACAGGGGCTTCTCCGGAGAACCCACCGTACTCTCCAATTTAGACAGCTCATAGCCTGGGGGGGAGAGAAAGAGAGAGAGCACATGTGATAGTGTGTGTTAGAGCTGGGACGATAAACCAAAAATGATCGTCACCAACCAAACCGGCCATTTATAAACAACATTTTACTGATATTGACAATAATGATAAGTAGCCTTTACTAGAAATGTGAAGTTTGAAATGGAATAGGCCTAAGCCGGCTAATATGAGCTATTGCTAACGGGAAAATTGTTAACATTCAACGTAGTAGTTTAAGAGGTATAATAAAATAAATGATGCTTAATAATTGTATTAACTTAACGCACAATTTATTGTTAACCTGATAACTGTCAATTTAGCACAATATTTTGTCCATATTGCCCAGCTCTAGTGTGTGTGTGTATCCCACTCACTGAAGGCTATGAGGAACTTTCCGTATCCTCTGCGCTGGTAGGGTGGGAGGGTGAGGATACACGCCACATTATTCCCATCTGGAGACTCTTTCTCCTGTGGAACACACAACAAGCTCAGCTTTTATAGGCTGATGGCGTATCACTGCAGAATGCGGTTGTAGCCATGCTGGTTCAGTGTGCCTTAAATTCAAAATAAATCACTGACAGTGTCACCAGCAAAGCACCCCCACACATCCTCCAAGCTGTGTACCAGTTATCAGTTACCAGTTATAACTATACCAGTTATCCGTTCATATCAAACAATGAACAATTTCCTTCGGATTTGGGACTTTCCTCAAGACAGGAGACATCTTTAGGTCCAAAATGATTCTTAACAGCTTCTACCCTCAAGCCATAAGACTTCTGAACAGATAACCAAATGCCTACCTGGACTATTTGAATTACATGTACACATTACCTCAATTACCTTGACTAAACTGTGCCCCAGCACATTGATTCTGTACCGGTACCCCCTGTATATAGTTTCGTTACTGTTATTTTATTGTTGCTCTTTAAATTATTAATTTCAAATGTTTTATTTTGTTTACTTCAGTTTATTAATAAATATTCTATTTTACATGCATTTTTTTTTCTTAAAACTGCATTGTTGGTTAAGGGCTTGTAAGTAAGCATTTCACTGTAAGGTCTACACAGGTTGTATTCGGTGCATGTGACAAATAACATTTGATTTGAATTACAACCATTTATGAAATCTGTTTTTTTACAGCTAATAATACACCTTACAGATAAACTCAGCAAAAAAAGAAACATCCTCTCACTGTAAATAAACTGTGTTAATTTTCAGCAAACCTAACATGTGTAAATATTTGTATGAACATAAGATTCAACAACAGACATAAACTGAACAAGTTCCACAGACATGTGACTAACAGAAATTGAATAATCTGTCCCTGAACAAAGAGGGGTCAAAATCAAAAGTAACAGTCAGTATCTGGTGTGGCCACCAGCTGCATTAAGTAGTGCAGTGAATCTCCACCTCATGGACTGCACCAGATTTGCCAGTTACCCCACTCTTCCACCAAGGCACCTGCAAGTTCCCAGACATTTGTGGGGAATGGCCCTAGCCCTCACCCTCCGATCCAACAAGTCCCAGATGTGCTCAATGTAATTGAAATCCGGGCTCTTCGCTGGCCATGGCAGATAACTGATATTCCTGTCTTGCACAAAATCACACACAGTATGGCGGGTGGCATTATCATGCTGGAGGGTCAGGTCAGGATGAGCCTGCAGGAAGGGTACCACGAGGGAGGAGGATGTCTTCCCTGTAACGCAGTGTTGAGATGGCCTGCAATGACAACAAGCTCAGTCCGTTGATGCAGTGACACCCTGCCCCAGACCATGACGGACCATCCACCTCGATCCTGCTCCAGAGTACAGGCCCCGGTGCAACGCTCATTCCTTCGACGATAAACGCGAATCAGTCCATCACCGCTGGTGAGACAAAACCACAATTCGTCAGTGAAGAGCACTTTTTGCCAGTCCTGTCTTGTCCAGCGACGGTGGGTTTGTGCCCGTTGTTGCCTGTGATGTCTGGTGAGGACCTGCCTTACCCACAGGCCTACAAGCCCTCAGTCCAGCCTCTCTCAGCCTATTGCGGACAGTCTGAGCACTGATGGAGGGATTGTGCATTCCTGGTGTTGTTGCCATCCTGTACCTGTCCCGCAGGTATGATGTTCGGATGTACCGATCCTGTGCAGGTGTTTTTACACGTGGTCTGCCACTGCTGTCCATCCTGTCTCCCTGTAGCGCTGTCTTAGGCGTCTCACAGTACGGACATTGCAATGTATTGCCCTGGCCACATCTGCAGTCCTCATGCCTCCTTGCAGCGTGCCTAAGGCACGTTCACGCAGATGAGCAGGGACCCTGGGCATCTTTCTTTTGGTGTTTTTCAGAGTCAGTAGAAAGGACTCTTTAATGTTCTAAGTTTTCATAACTGTGACCTTAATTGTCTAATGTCTGTAAGCTGTTAGTGTCTTAATGACGATTCCACAGGTGCATGTTCATTAATTGTTTATGGTTCATTGAACAAGCATGGTAAACAGTGTTTAAACCCTTTACAATAAAGATCTGTGAAGTTATTTGGATTTTTACAAATTATCTTTGAAAGACAGGGTACTGAAAAGGGGACATTTATTTTTTTGCTGAGTTTATACATTTTTACTTTGGACAAGCAGCCACAGATATCCCCATCCCTGTACTGGGACCAGTACTTACTTTGGAGAAGTATCCCACTATGTGTGCTCCCTGCCTGTTGACTTCAGTCAGAATGTAAAAGACAAAAGGCTCCACGTCAAAGTACAGCGTCTTGTGGTCCAGGAAGAGCTTGGCCAGTAGACACAGGTTCTGGCAGTAGATCTACAGAAAGAGACAAGAGTCAGTATTACCGTCAGTGGGTTTGTTCATTTTAATACACCTTGCAGATGCTCAATGAAGAGGAGTCAGTTATGTTAGTGCTGGCCTGGAACAAACATATGCAAATTAGGGGTATCGCCAAGACTTAAGTTGAAAGGTCTACGTTGTACTTGTTCCCATTTAACTAAGACCTGTTTAAATTGCTTTCAGGGCAGTTTGAGGTAATTCTCTGTGGTTTTGGTCCTGCCTCCGGTGTTCTTACCTTATGGTCACGTCCGTCCACTTCGTACACAGAGATGTTGCTCCGCCTGTAGATTTCTTTCCCAAGAGGCTGCCTCCACTGACATTGGGACTGGAGGAACAGATAGTGAGGAGGAAAGGAAAGGTAGAGAAGAAATAGAGGTGGAGAAGGATGAAACATAAGTATATGGTTCAAAGCTTTTCAACTGTATATTGGTCAAATAGAAGTGCTAGTCCCCAATGGTAGATGGTAATGAAAGACAACAGCAATGCTGAAGCGAACAGTGCTTTTAAAATGTTGAAGCTGACAGTCACTGACCAGGTGGTATCTGAAGGTCTTCTCGTACTTCATGTACTTGAGGCAGTACTCGCAGATCCACAGCTTGGGCTGCTTGCCGTAGTCCTCTGGGAATGGGGAGAAGTACCAGGCGTCAATCTCAAAGTTTCCAATCTGGATCTTGTCCACGTACTTCACTTTAGTGATCTGGAAGAGAGAGGCAAGGACACATTTTTACTTTCACCCCCCTTCTCTAGGAATTGTATTGTCTTACAACTACATACAGTACGAGTCAAAAAGGCACACCTACTTATTCAAGGGTTTTTCTTTATTTGTACTATTTCCTACATTGTAGAATAATAGTGAAGACATCACTATTATTTTCAATTATCCTGTTGAAAAACAAATGATGTCCCACTAAAAACAAACCAGATGGGATGGCATATTGACTGACCAGATTGACTGACCTTCATGTCTTAAGGTAATGATGGACTGTTTGTTTCTGTTTGCTTATTTTAGCTGTTCTTGACATAATATGGACTTGGTCTTTCACCAAATAGGGCTAGATTCTGTATACCACCCCTACCTTGTTACAACAAAACTGATTGGCTCAAATGCATTAAGGAGGAAAGAAATTACACAAAATTAACTTTTAACAAGGCACAACTGTTCATTGAAATGGATTCTAGGTGACTACCTCATGAAGATGGTTGAGAGAATGCCAAGAGGGAGCAAAGCGGTCATCAAGGCATAGGGTGGCTACTTTGAAGAATCTCAAATACATTTTCATTTGTTTAAAACTCTTTTTTGGTTACTACATGATTCCATGCGTGTCATTTCATAGATTTGATGTCTTCACTATTATTATTATTATTATTATTGTATAATGTAGAAAATAATACAAATAAAGAAAAACCCTGGAATGAATGTGTGTCCAAACTTTTGACTGGTGCTGTATATCAAAAAGTGTATAACAGTATAGCGACACACACTTACCGCCTCATGCTCCTTCTCCAAGGCAGCTGTGGTGGGGTCCATCTCTGCATATGTCTGGCGGGAAAGAGGAGTTCCATTAGAAAACAGAACAGAGGGAGCCCCATTTAATATCGGAATCTAACAAATCTGACTGACAGAAGAACACAATGGGGGTCTGATCCACCACTGTTGGGGTATGTAGTCTAGAACCTCCGGCACTAGCCTACCTTCTGCACGTGGTTGATCTCATCATGTTTGCGTTTCTGGTTGCGGGTGATCTTCCTCTCAGGCTGCTCGCCCAGCTCGCCCCCTCCACCACCCTCGGCGATTTTTGTCACTGCGTCCTTCGCCGTCTTGGTCAGTGCCAGGCGAGCCTTGCCCACCCACTCATCCAAACGTCTGTTAACTACAGGCCCAGGGGAGAGTTAAAGAGAGGGTTGGCGGCGAAGGAAGAAATGATAAAGGGAGGTGGAGGAAAGTAGAAGGAGAGGTGCATGAAAAGATAGAGGAGAATGGAAGTGCTGTGTGTGTGTCCCACCCACATCCAACATAGTGTACGTAGAACTCCTCTCTGCCCTCCTGTTCGTTCAGCCTGGACTGGATAACCTCAGCAGAATCTGAAAGAAGAAGAAGGAAAAAATTAAGTTGAGTTTTACGGATTTAACTGTAGCCATCTCTGTAAAAAGCACATCTAGCTAGCTATAGTAGGGCAGGACACATTACATTTTTAACAACGCTTTTCTTCTGATAAAAACAAGTACATTGCATCTGCCGCAGAGCCCAGTTTTGAAGTAATCACAAAAAAAGAGGCCTTATTTTAGGGTATTTTTCACCGTGCCAGCTCCTATTAGTTCTATTGAGCACCGTGACACCAACTCGCTTTCCTAACGTTCTACTCCCCGCTTATTGTGCTTTGCTATTGTTGGCAATGAGACCTGCCCACGTTGGCACGCTATTTATCCAAAAGTGAAAATACCTTAAGAACAGGAAAACTCATGCATGCACGTTCTGTCCCTTTCCACACTGCTAACACAAGAGGAAGGGCTAAAAAGGCATTTAACAGATTGCTGTGAAGAAATATAATGATGATTCATGTTTATTATTACTTATTTATGTGCTCATGTTTAGAAATTATACTTCATTACCATAACAATTATCAATAAGCCTGAACATTAATTCAATCACCTCTGGTCGACAAAAACGTATTTTCCTAGTACATTCATTGTCAAATTCGTCAACCATCATAGACCCGCTCTGCCTTCTCGCAAAAGTAGCCAACTCAACAAGCTCCACCAAAAACTTGTGCTGCCAGCGAGCACTCTGCCTTCTCGTGCAAGCGAGAGGATGTTGGAAGTAAGTTTGCTAACCGGGAGGGTGCATGATGTAATTTGTTGGCGGGCCGGAAGAAGCACTCATCTTTTCTATTCGAGGCTGTGTTATTATAATATGATACGTTAACAGAGATGATTTATTATGCATGTCTACTAGGGTTGAGGTTAGCGCACTAGTGATTATTTGGCCGGGGTTCAATACCTGCTATAGTCACTATTTTTTTGCTCTCCCAAAAGCAACACAGGCCTAATACGAGATAAATAGTTACCTGTAAATGAGTCATGAGTGACCATTTTAGAAAATCATGGGACATAGTCTTTGGTTGCATGCTATTTTATGTCAAGCTTATTACTGCAATAGCCTATAATTGATGCTTTGTGGTTTTATGCTGCCATCTATTAGAAATATTTAGCAAGTAAAAGTTATTAATTCACATAAAGTCACTGGTGAGGAGGAGGCAGCAGAAATAAAGTGTATTTTTCATATTAATTCCTGAGATCAGTCTCAAACCTGCCCCACCTATCCCATCCAATTGTTGGACTTTCACATATAGGTCACATACAGTTCAAACCACATTTGAAAAATAAAATGTGGCTTGTTTATCAAGTGTTATAATAATAAATATCATAAAAGAACAAAAAAAAACAGCTAAAATCAAATCAAATCAAATTTATATAGCCCTTCGTACATCAGCTGATATCTCAAAGTGCTGTACAGAAACCCAGCCTAAAACCCCAAACAGCAAGCAATGCAGGTGTAGAAGCACGGTGTAGAAGCACAAAATACTTGCATAGGTTTTGATTTTTTTCTTAAGAACAATCAAAATGCTATCTAGTACTATAATGGTATTTACTAACAATATTATAACACAAATAGTTTTTAAAACTATTCTAGGCTACCCTACCCAAGGTATAGGTATAGGCTTAAGAGCTAAAATAGGTTATACCTAGGGTTAGAGTTTAAGGCAAAACAGTATGGGTTCATAGCTCTCTTGTTCCTCCATGTGGCCTTCTGTGGGTACTAAATAACTCATTCGTGACACTTGCTCGGCTCATAATCTGAGGTAGCAGATCTACATTCGCAATGGTTATTTCTTAATTAAAAAATATCCTCTGGCTGTTTAAATCGGCCACATCTTGAAAAAGATGACAGACACATGCGTTTTTTTTAGGTTTACACCCTCCATGAGCAGAAAATGTTTAACGTTTGATGGCTATGCGCCAGCCATAGTTAGCTCTGCGTGTCACAACAACGTGTGCCCAGGCGAACAGCGAGTTTGCTCACCAAGTAGCCCCAACCTTGTTAATTATAATAAATTACTCAGGTAAGCCTACGAATGTAATATGGGCAGGTCTCATTGCCAACAATAGCCTGGCAGGAATTGTGACCTAGAATAATAAGGTTGGGAATAGAACGTTCGGAAGCGAATTGGTGCCACTGTGCTCAATATAACTAATAGGAGCTGGTAGGGTGAAAAATGCTCTAAAATGTTTTTTCGAGATTAATTCAACACTACGCCAAGCAGTTTGGACAGATGGTAATATTAAGAAACTGGGCTCCACGGCGGATGCAATGAACTAGTCTTAGTTTTGAAAAAAAGCGTTGTTATAAATGTCACGTGTCCAGCCTACTATCAGTCTGAAGATATATGCAGAACCAGCCCACTGATGATAAAATAGTGTTCTGCCTCACAGCCTTTCAAACGTAGCTAACCATTATTGGCTTATAAACAAATACTTACGCCATGTCTTGTCGGCTCGCTGACATAAATACGTCTCTCCGATTTCGACTGACACCTCTTGCTCCCTGCCCAACAACACTCCTTCCCCGTTGCGCTGAGGAATCGAGCCCCCGGCTTCTCTTTCCCGATCAATGGACTCCGACTCATCCTCCTCCCCGCCACTGCCGTTAGATGAACAAGTGGCTTGTATTCCAGTGTCCAAGTCTTCCCGGTCCGTTACGTTGTGTCCTGTGTCAAGTTCAACGTCCATTCGGTCCTCTGGAAGATTGTTGTTGTAGTTATTGTCTCGAATATGACGCTCGTTCGTCGTTAGCGCTGTTCCGGCAGACATCTTGTGTTATTTCAAAACACTGCCTGCCCCCGGACGATGTGAGTTTGCGCAGTGCAGAGGGCGGCGTTCTCGACTCTTCGAAACAAGTTGTTCTTCTAACAGATCTAGGATCAGATTATATACCCCCTGGGTTGGGTAGGTTACTTTTGTTATCCGTTACAGTTACTAGTTACCTGTCCGAAATTGTAATCAGTAACGTAACTCTGGGACTACCCAAACTCAGTAACGTAATCAGATTACATTCCGTTACTAATGCCTCTTACTTTCCCCATAAGAGGCATTAGAAGACAAACATGTATGTTACCAATTGAAGGACATCTATTGCAGGATAAATCAATGTTAAAGTTTACACAGCTGGCCATTTATGGATGTTAAATTTTACTTTGAGTTGGTTATGTAGGCTTCTTCCAACCCATCGCTTTCTACTGCATATAATACGATTAAATTATATCTTTACCTTAAAAAACTAAGTCTATTAGAATTCCAGTCATTTCATTCAAAGTTATACCCCTTGATCTTCAAGAATAGGACTTGGAAATATGGAAGTATTGATTTGCCATATTGTTTTACCTGAGCATGACCCCAAAACTAAGGACTTATTAGCCACCCCTCCTTGTAATTTATGATTTTGTTGTCATAGAGGACTGATTGGGCTAATTGATTCTAGTTGAAAAATAAATGCTGCGCTCATGGAATGGAATTCTTTGAGCACTACTGAAAAGTGCTATTTACATGTGGGGGAAAAAAGAATGCCATATGCTGCATTTGCTATAGGCCTCTTGTTTACCTTTTTGTTGGTGGCACTTTGATAATATGCAGCTTTTTAAAGGGCAAATCCACAGATGAAACAATAACAAAACGGAAACAATATACATATACTCTGTTTTCTTAAAAAGCTGAGGGATGGGCCTTGAGAAATGTAACCACTCTCAGACAAATAGACAGAGCTATGGATGCAAGGACTGACCATCCATGATATACATATACAATTATTGTTTTAACCATGTTATGAGGCAATACAGTGTTTGTTTACATTTACAATGTTTACAAACATTGGAATAAAACAGTATATTTTGGATTCTCATGGAGTGTGACAGTTGAACGAAGCTCATGAGGGATTTATAAGTTATATTCTTCAAGACTCAATGGATATAGATATATATCTATCTAATTTATATATATCTAAGTCCAAAAATGGATGTAGAAACTACAGATTGCCCCTTTAAGTATATCAAAAGTGTGCAAGTTTGAGCATGTGTCCATTAGGCCTATGGATTTATTTATTTGATCAGAATGAATTAGATTGAGCAATAAAAGCCCCACTTTTATTCCATAGGCTTGGATCTGCATTATGCAGCTGTTGCAAGAGCTAATGTTTTACTGGCTGTCCACTGGTTTCAAAAACAATGATTGATAGGCAGCTTAAACTTCTTGAATTCAACCATTATTGGGTTCAAATACACATTTAGATTTGTGAACAGCCATCCACAACAACCACAATCCGTAAGGCGCAAATAGTTCAAATGAGAGAGCATGGCTACATTGGGACAGAAATCTAATCATAGAGATATCAAAGATTCATGCATCTTTAAGCTACATTTGATTTATATTTGCTTTTCAGACATCTGTGTGTATTATCCTCTATCTCTGTTCTCTAGCCATAGCAGGTGCGTAGGCTTTCAAAACAACTTTTTTTTCAAACTGTAATAAATATTTATATTTTTTCTATGAATTATATGTATTTTCAAATGTGTTTCTTTTAGACCAGCCCTGGTGTCACAATGGTTGTGGTAAGACTTCACTAGTTCTGACTTAACCTCAGGCCATTACTCTTCACTCATCTCATAGCTGTGCTACACAAGTTCATACCAGAAAACGTTTAATCTGACAGAGGCTTTCTTTTTCTTTCTCTCTCTTTTATAGAACAGACCCTCTTTCTGGCCCTCCCTTCCAAACTCTCAGTGTGGAGGGGTTCAGACGGTCGCCGATCAACATTGATGCTAACCAGCTGACCTTTGACCCCAGTCTCCGCAACCGCACCTTCAGTGACATCACTAATCCACACAGCATCAAGTTCCTCACGAACAATGGACACACAGGTACTCTTGTGGTGAATCTCCTTGGTCCTGTCTTTATAGTGTGTCTGTAGGACATGTGTTACCTGGTCTTCTTTAAATTAATCTCAGTAGCTCAAGGACATAGGTATCATTTTCTCGTTAACAGTTGTTAGTGAATACACAACACCATATTAACTTATACTGCGGTAATACCACAACTTATGTTCATCCTCCCAGTGAGCTCTGTGTTAGAGGAGGGCCTGATGGCTCCCTGGCCGTCATGATACATTTCCACTGGGGAGGCGACTCACTGTGCCACCAAGGGTCTGAACACACAGTGGATTCAGTCAGATACCCCATGGAGGTGAGATACTGTACTAGGAGAGAGAGAGTGTGTGTGCAGTAGCGGTGCGTGGGTAAAATCCTAGATGTTCAACTCTACGTCACAACAGTTCGACATTGATGATGACAATACTATGACAGAGTTATGATTCTTGACTTAGTAATAGGAGTTACGGCAGAATACCTTATCAGAGGAGGCTGGTGGGGGGCGCTATAGGAGGACGGGGTCATTGTAATGGCTGGAATGGAATCAATGGAATGGAGTCAAACACGTTGTTACCATGTGTTTGATGTGTTCCAGCCATTAAAATGAACCCATCCTCCTATAGCTCCTCCCACCAGCCTTCACTACTTATTATCCATGCTATCATCAACACATTCCATGGATTCCAGGTGACAGGTGAGCAATGGCATGTGGAATCCTGGAGGACTTTGACATATCTGCTGAATATAACAGAGAAGGGTGAGGAGCAGTGGTGCCAGCTAGCTTTAAAGTACTTATATTCTGTATTTTTATGCCAATGTAGCTAATTTGAATTTGCAGAGATAGATACAGAGAGAGAAAGAGCAAAGTGAAAACTCCACTGCTTTTAGGGCACTAACAAGGGGAGAGCCTTCTATCCCTTGATAGTGGTGTTACTAGTATTTTTCATACAACTCTCCTGTCTCAGGTTCATCAGTTGACATAGTGCAGCCACTATCCATCAGTGATCTGCTAGGAAGTGTGGACCTCACCAAGTTCTACCGCTACCAGGGTTCTCTGACCACCCCCACCTGTGATGAAATGGACCATGTTCTTAGAGCCAATCAAGATGTGGAGAGATCTAGTGAGTGGTAACCTAACATAGCAGGCATAAAAGAAAAGCCTGAGCGGAGCTGGAAGAAACAGGAAGCATCCGGTTTGAGTCTTCACCTCTGCTTCCTGAAAAACGTATGCTTACGGTTTCCTACAACCTCGCTGAGGGTGAGTGAATGGTGGTGGGCTGACTTGTCGATTGGTTGAGTGGGATTGCCACACTGATGCATTAGGTTGGCTTACACTCCAACAAGTGTTCTCCTTAGTCAAATGAAAGATGTGTGCAGCTTTATTATATTTTCCTGAGCCATTGAAGAAGCCTAAGGGAGTTGTCGAAATTTGCACAATTGTTACCCAGAGGGAAATGAGGGTGGTTCGGGCTTTTTCAATTTCAGTCAGGGGGACTGTTTAGTATTTTAATTTTTTTAGTCCAGGGGAGGTCTTGTAATTTGTAATAGATTAAATGTCATATTGCTCAGTGTTTGAGAATGAGTTGCTTATTATATCTCAATGTGTGCCCAATGCTGCCCCTCATCCCTGAATCTCTGCTGGGCACGCAATATCAAGTGCGCCTAGTGGGGTCTCAATCAAGTGATCCATAGCCTATACTATATGCCTAGGCCAGCGTTTCCCAAACTCGGTCCTGGGGGGAAATGCACTGGGAGTGTGTATATAAAACTAGGCTACCACAATTTTTTTTAATTTTTTTTATTTTTATTTAACCTTTTATGAGCTCTGGCCTTTTATGAGCTCTGGCCTGTCATGAGCTCTGGCCTGCCCTGCTCTTGCTGATGTAAATCCCTTTGTTCTGCCTAACCAATGGCTGTGCTGTATACAGTGGCACTTCAGGAAGCAAGTGAAAGGCTTCTTCGGCAAAAAAACTATTTGTCCCAAAAATTCAATAGAGAAAGAGCGTGAAGATGAGGACCGGAGGTACGCTTGCTACTGCTCTATTTATTAATACAAATAATATTTTATTGCCCATAATGAAGCTATTTGTCAGAGTTAACCTCACAATAAGTCATATTCAAGTAATTTACATAACTATGAAGCAGCAGCCATGGAGATGGACAGCATGTCAGTGCTGGAAGTAGGCCTAATTATTTTAAGCAGTCTTCATTTTAATTTGCCTTGGCTACTAGCAGGAAGGGGGCTTTGTGTTGGAGCCAGTTTCTTTCTATTCAAGAAAGAGGTATGCCTACCTGTTTGACAAATTAAATTATAGTCTACCATCTATAGATTTTGTCAGCCAATTCCTTCAGTTACCATACACTCCTTAAATAGCTCAGTGTCAGTGAAGGGCTCGGTGTGTTAAGTTAAAACCAGGGCTCGGTTTGAGGGGTTATTTATTTGAGGATGAATGGGTCAAATTGTAGGCCCTACCCCTTGTTAGGTTAAGATGTTTTTAATTCAAATGGACCGGATTCTTTAACAACGCTTTAGTCAACGATGCTTTATGCTAGAAACAAGCTGTACTATGCAGGGGAAAGACGTGGCTCTACATACAGGATAGCTTTGGTTTGTGTCCATGATGTTCAGAGGCTTCGCTACAAACTTCTATAGCAGAGGATACTTTTTTTATTTTGCTTGGGAAGTACACTATTGTGTGATTGTGGTGATCATTTCAACAGTCTATTAAACACCATCGTTCAGGAGCAAGTCAGAAGGAAATTCATTATTATTTCTACATGTTGCCATTTAAGAAATCAATTGAAGCGTTTGTGACAACTACAGGCTGGCATGAGCATTCAAAATTTCAACCACATGGCAATAAATTTCACAGTTACTGTATAAAATTTAAATTTATAGTTACTACTTAGAATTAAGTGAAACAAATTCCTTAGGCTATACAGTTGTCGTAGAAATTCACCACTAAGGACTCAAATACAAAGCAAATGAAGCAATTGTTATTATCACGGCCAGAGAGGTTTACAAACTCAATACAAGCCTGATGAAACTTCATACTGCTACACAAACAAGTCATTAAAGCATGGTTGGTTCCTGCATGAGCCTGACTGATACCACACCAGGCTTCTTACCTTGAAACTGAGCTATTGTATCATCACTCCTAGTTCCCAGAGCAATGTTCTGGGCATAGTGCCAAATTGATTCAGTGATTGTGTGGATTCCTACTTTGTACAATCAATCAGTCACTTGCATGAACCCAACCAAGTTGGTTATTAGAAAAGCACCATTGTGCTAAACATACGTTCAGACACACATGAACATTTTCATCACACAGTCAATGTCACATGTACTCCCCTCTGGCATTCGCAGTCACTGGTATACTAGCCACCGGTCCTGGCATCAATCATTACGCGCACCTGCACGTGCGACTCCATTACCTCACTTATTACCTCCCCTATATCTGGCACTCCCTTAGGTTCTTTCCCCAGTCAGTATGGTTTATGTGTTTCATGTCTCTATGCTACTCGTGTTTGTTATATTGGTTGATGTGCCGTTTATTATTAAACTCATCACCTGCACTTGCTTTCTGACGTTACAGGCATTCACTTTTAGAAACACGAGTTTGGTTTTTATCTGGTATGAGGATCATTAGTGTACCTGGCTCCCTCAGTTTTAGTTTTATGTTCCTATATAAAAATAGCAAAAAAGTTCAAATGATTGCATGTGTTCTGGAATTATTCTAATCAACGGAGAGAATTGTAGATTTCTTCAAAACAATTAACTTTATTAGTAATTACTGCAGTAATGGAACATTTAACAATCACCCAATGGTGTAGAGTTAAAAGCCCAAATTAACAGGATTCGGTTACAACTCTTTATAGTCTTCCTGAGTCCTTGTGACAAAGAACAGATATGTTGAAATCATACAAGGTATATTGTGCTCTCATGCAACAGACATCAAGATTTACATGGTGCCAAATATCTGTCTCTAGTTCATTTACTGCTTGCTTATACAAAAAATACTAATGCAAGCTAGAATACTAAATCTTTTCCTTAAAAAAACTGGTGATTGGTTCTCCCTGTTGCACACAGACAGGCACACAGACAATAATCATGGATTGGAATGCAATGCAGTCTTTAGGTTATCACCAGGCCATCGTAAATCTACTTGTCAGCGTTAAATCTCAGGCTTCTCTCTCTTCACACAGACACATGAAAGTTCCAACAATCCTATTCTGTTGCCTCTAAGAAAAACAGACAATGTGAGTACTATTATAGGATTACATTCTAATATAAAAGTCATGTGATTAACATAATGTTGTGATTCTACGACATTCCCCCCCACCTTGAAACCTAGTCTCAATTTAAAATAGGATTACAACTTTTTTTAAACATTAGTACAAATAAAACAAACCACTTCCAACTCAAACTTACAGGAACAAAAACTTCCTTGCACTAGTATATTACCATTGTAAATAACCATTCGTTGGTTCATTGAGGTTTTACTTCCACATAGTGGTGCATACATTCTCTATAAAACAAGAAACATAAAAACAAGAATTCATTGCATTGGTTGCTGCATGTGACAGCTCTATCACAGACTCAACATCCTCCCATTTCAACCGCCAACACATATAAGCATTCTACCAATTTGTCTATGATACAGTCACCGGCATGAGCCATGAAGAAAAACAGAAGATACATACAGTTTATACGATTTAAGCCTATATCTTCATAGAGAGTGAAAAGCAAATATTCAATGCATAATGCAGTATATGCAACAATGGAGTTTAATAAAAAATAACTTCAGTTATAAAAACACGTTTACTATTATTCGAAACAGGTGAGCATTCTTCATCATCACCTTCATCATAAGATAAATAGTTTGGCAACTCATTCAAATTAGGGTCCTCATCCTCTGTTCTATCATCCTTTGTTAGCAGAGGCATCATTCAGGATTTGTCAGGGCCCAGAGCAACCCCACCCCATTTCAGCAATACAGACCTCATACATGTTATCAAAATAGAACAGGCACAAAACATAAGGCATAGCACAATCGCTACTGGGAGGAGAACTTGTAACATCAGAGTACCCCGTCGTCCTAACATATCATAGAACCACGACGATGCTGAACTACAGCCTTCCACAAGCTTCCCACAATAAGTTGGGTGAATTTTGGCCCATTCCTCCTGACAGAGCTGGTGTAAGTAACTTAGTCAGGTTTGTAGGCCTCCTTGCTTGCACACGCTTTTTCAGTTCTGCCCACAAATTTTCTATAGGATTGAGGGCTTTGTGATGGCCAATCCAATACCTTGACTTTGTCGTCCTTAAGCCATTTTGCCACAACTTTGGAAGTATGCTTGGGGTCATTGTCCATTTGGAAGACCCATTTGCGACCAAGCTTTAACTGATGTCTTGAGATGTTGCTTCAATATATCCACATCATTTTCATTCCTCATTCCTCGTTCTATTTTTGTTTCATCAGACCAGAGGACATTTCTAGGACTCGTTTTACTGTGGATATAAATACTTTTGTACCTGTTTCCTCCAGCATCTTCACAAGGTCCTTTGCTGTTGTTCTGGGATTGATTTGCACTTTTCAGACCAAAGTACGTTCATCTCTAGGAGACAGAACGCTTCTCCTTCCTGAGTGGTATGACGGCTGCGTGGTCCCATGGTGTTTGTACAGATTAACACAGTATGTCATTAGTAGCACAACACATTTAGTACTCACTACACTTTATAGGTTATTATACAGAGTGAACATAGAAATTGAACTAGTAGGGGTGGGAAGGCATGCTATACAAGTCCCATTTTTCCATTGTCTGACGTGAAACGTCAGCATATCATACCATACATTGTCTTTCCATGGTGTTGAAATGTTCAGCGTCTCTTGGTGATACCACCAAGTTGCTGAACGTTTATTTCTGTTTGAGCGGCTGTTATTTAAGTCCCGCCGTGGGACTGCACTGGAATTGGTCAGACTGTTAGCATTCCTGTCATCACCTCCTCTGGTCTGCTCTGATCCCTTCAGAGTCCATACAGCAGCTGCAATAAAGAGGCTAGCCAGAAAAGCTACAAACAGGATACACAGAATCTGTCCCTGATCCTCCCATGGCCAGCTAGGTCCTCTGCAGCGATTCATCCTCTGGTACAGCTTGGACTGGGTCGTATGGCACCTTCCTGCAGTGGCTGGCGTGAACCCACGTAGATTTCTCAACAACCTTCACAGACTCTCAGAAATAGTTTGAATAACACTATTTACAAAATGTGTGCCATTGTCCGACCTTAATTTGGGTGCCAGACCCAACCTAGGAATAATTTCCATCTGTAAGTTCTTGGCTACAGCCATAGCTGTAGCATGTTTGCAAGAACAGCTCAAATAATCAAAGATAACCATTACTTTAAGACAAAGGACAGTCAATGAGGAGAATTTCAAGTACTTTGAAAGTTTCTTGAAGTGCAGTCGCAAAAACTATCAAGCATTATGATGAAAGTGTCTCTCATGAGGAATGTCACAGGAAAGGAAGACCCAGAGTTACCTCTGCTGCAGAGGATAAGTTCATTAGTTACCAGCCTCAGAAATCGGCAATTACCTGCACCTCAGATTGCAGCCCAAATAAATGCTTCACAGAGATCAAGTAACAGACACATCTCAACATCAACTGTTCAGAGGAGACTGTGTGAATCAGGCCTTCATGGTTGAATTTCTGCCTATTAAACCACTACTAAAGGACACCAATAAGAAGAAGACTTGCTTGGGCCAAGAAATTTGAGCAATGGACATTAGACTGGAGGAAATCTGTCATTTGGTCTGATGAGTCCAAATTTGAGATTTGGTTTCAACCGCTCTGTGAGATGCAGAGTAGGTGAACGGATGATCTCAGCATGTGTGGTTCCCACCGTGAAGCACAGAGGAGGATGTGTGATGGTGTGGGGTTGCTTTGCTGGTGACATAGTCTATGATTTATTTAGAATTCAAGGCACACTGAACCAGCATGGCTACAACAGCATTCTGCAGCGATACGAAATATATTTTATTTTTGGTTACTACATGATCCCGTATGTGTTATTTCCTAGTTTTGATGTATTCACCATTATTTTACAATGTAGAAAATAGTAAAAATAAACTCTTGAATGAGTAGGTGTGTCCAAACTTTTGACTTGTACTGTATGTAGGGGGGGGGTATGGAAAGTTTCTGGGGCTTCCATAAAAAGTGGGGGGGAAATGCTGTGGTAGACTAAGTGAATAATGTGAAACGCCTCCACCTGTAATAGTTGATTTTGATTTATAAGGGCGGGGTCAGTTACCAGTCGGCCCCTGGTGAGGACGCCATTTTGGAGGCCAAACTGTCTGCTCTTATGCTCTTCCTATGGGGGGGTTGCGGTTGCTCTGCAGGAGTGTCTGCCCTATGATGAGTGTGTGAGGTTTTCATCTCGACATTGACTGACACTGAATTTATTATGACTTATCTGGAGCCTGAAGAGGAGAGGGTGTGCTCTGAGAAAATGACTGCTCCTCAAAATGTTCCTGGGTATGGCACAGAAGTCACTGGTGGGGGGGGGGGACAACCTCAATGTCCACTGTGCATAGTTTGGGAGAGAATACTCCCTTACCTGGTTCAGCAAAGGCCTATGCAGGGAAGTTTGTGCCACCTCATCGCCAAAAGGTTAGTGAACAGAGTTGAGGGCCTGGGCAAAGAGTTCATCTGCCTCGGGGCAACTGCTATGATGTTCCTTTACTTCCTCCACCAATCTACATTCGCCAAATGGACATACCCATATTGGTCAATATGTATCAAGTACCCAGTGCTCGTTTGGAATATGCCATGCTGACTTGCTGTCACATGTCCATTAGTTTGGGTAGTGTGTGTTTAAGGGGGGTGTTTAGAAATACTGAACGGTAAGGATTTCAGTTGAAGGGAAAGTGAACACTTACGTCCTGAAAATGTTTGAGGTTACTTATTTGTGAGGATAATGTCTCAAGCATAATTTAAAATGTCGAGACCAGAATAAGGGGATGGGTGTGTGGCGACGACGTACTATAGGCACGACTCCCGCCAATTCGTGCACACTATTTAATTGTGTCGATGTTTATAAAAAAAATTATCGGACCGCAAATAAAGAGATGTACTGTATTCGATTCGTGTAGTGCTTTTATTATAATTATTATTATAATTATTATTAGTTATTTTCAACCTTGTATGCAGTCTGCGAATCCACAATCTTCTGGCTACTTGGCCATGTAATGTTTACAAAACTCAGAACAGTTTCTAAAACTGCATATCTAAGGCTCTGGTCTGTCCTAGGAGTGAGGGTAAATGGTAGGCATGTTCTCTGCTATCCACTTTGTTTTAATGCTGCAATATGTAACTTTTTGGGCAACTGACCAAATTCACATAGAAATGTGAGTTATAGATCTGTCATTCTCAGTGAAAGCAAGAATAAGAAGTGGTAGATCGGTTCTGTTTGTTATTTCTATGCTTCGTGTTCTTAAGTTTCATTTTTGTGGTCTTTAACATTAGGTTTTGTGCACCAGCTTCAAACAGCTGAAAATACAATACTTTTGGTTATGGAAAATATATACACACAAAAGTATGTGGACACCCATTCAGATGAGTGAATTCGGCTATATCGGCATCACCCGTTGCTGACAGGTGTATAAAATCAAGCACACAGCCATACAATCTCCATAGACAAACATTGGCAGTAGAATGGCCTTACTGAAGAGCTTAGTGACTTTCAACATGGCACCATCATAGGATGCCACCTTTCCAACAAGTCAGTCCGTCAAATTTGTGCACTGCTAGAAGTGCCCGGGTCAACTGTAAGTGCTGTTATTGTGAAGTAGAAAGTCTAAGAGCCACAACGGCTCAGCTGCTAAGTGGTAGGCCACACAAGCTCACAGAACGGGAGTGCTGAAGCGCGTAGCACATAAAAATCATCTGTCTTCAGTTGCAACACTCACTACCTAGTTCCAAACTGCCTCTGAACTGTTCATCGGAGCTTCATGAAAGGGGTTTCCATGGCCGAGCAGCCACACACATGCCTAAGATCACCATGCGTAATGCCAAGCGTCAGCTGGATTGGTGTAAAGCTCTCCACAATTGGAGCAGTGGAAACGCGTTCTCTGGAGTGATGAATCACACCATTTGGCAGTCCGACGGACAAATCTGGGTATGGCGGATGCCAGGAGAACACTACCTGCCCGAATGTGTAGTGCCAACTGTAATGACAATGCCCCCATGCACAAAGCGAAGTCCATACAGAAATGGTTTGTCGAGATCGGTGTGGAAGAATTTGACTGACCTGCAGAGCCCTGACCTCAACCACATCGAACACCTTTGGGATGAATTGGAATGCTGACTGCAAAGCCAGTCCTAATCTCTCCAACCATCAGTCATCAGTGCCTGACATCACTAATGCACGTGGCTGAATGAAAGCAGCAATGTTCCAACATCGATCTAGGGGAAAGCCTTCCTAGAAGAGTGGAGGTTGTTACAGCAGCAAAGGGGGGGATCAACTCCATATTAATGCCCATGATTTTGGAATGAGATTTTTGACAAGCAGGTGTCCACATACTTTTGGTCATGTAGTGTATATTTCACAGGGGTTTAGACAGTATTCATTCTCTACATTGCTTGTTTCGTTACGGAAATCAGGTGACTATTAGCATTTTTGCAACCAGGAAACCGCGGAGTGATTTCTGCATAATGCACCTTTTTTATTATTTTTTGGGGTATAGGGGAGGGTCACTTTTTTTCAAGCGTTCAGGGAGGGTCAGGTAAAAATGTATTATTATTATTATTATTATTTCTCCAGGTATCCCTCATAAATAATGTGCAGTGCCTAAGCTTATCCGTTCATACTCCTGTCCCACTCTCAGGTGGAGCTGTTTTCCTAAAACCCTGAAGTACAGAAACATCTCCAGGCCAGTGCAACACTTCCCCGGGTTGTCAGTGTCCCCACGCAGCGGCCAGACTTCCAGCAGGAGGGCTCTTGTCCGGCCTACAACTACTACTACTGGGCTGGGGGTGAGGCTGGACACCCAGGGGGAGGCGTTGGTACGCAGAAATAAGGGGTGGAGCGAAAGCAGGAGGGGGAAAAAGGAAGAGGGTGGGGGAAAATAAGTTGAAGTGTGTGTGATGTTCAAGGCAGGTCAATTTCAGCTGATTTCTGTCAATAATAAATATTCTGTATGTTCCCTCAGACAAATGTGGCCCGTCATTTCTTTATCTTATGCAGTCAAAAGAATGCTTCAGCATAAACTAAACTGCCCATGGACAACAATTCAAACAGCAATAGGAAAGAAGGCAGGACACACCGGTTAATCTAGGTACCAGACAGTGCAAAGCTTTATTTTAGATGTGTCGAGAATGTAAATTGAGGTACAGACATAGTTGTTCTTAGTTCCTCTTTTGTCCCTTTGTCATAGAGCAGCAGCATCTCTCCCCACATCTCCCTCTACCACACTCTGATGGAAGCCCCTCCCACCAGCCATGTGAGCTCTGCCTTCTCTGCTACGGGACAGTTGGCAGCTCCCCTGCTTCGCTGACCGCGCCCATCCCAGTAGCAATGGTACCCGCTCCCCCGGGCATCCCATTGGTCTGTTCCTCTGAATTGCCTCTCTTGCCATTGGTCAGGCTGTTGCACTGAACCGCGAGGGCCCCTCCTCCTTCCGCTCTCCCTATGGCCTCGGCCAGGCTCCATTTCCATGCCGTTGTTGGATGGGATGTCTATTTTAGAAGTGTCCAGCTTGATTTGCTTATTAGCTGACCGTCTTTAGGAGCCTCTTGTAGGCCTAGCTCTGTACGTCCCTCCCCTTCTTCCTTCTCCAATTGGCTTAACTGTGCTTGTCCCAGGTCTGGGTGGCTAGAGTTCTCCTGAAGTCTGGCCTTGATTGGTGCGTTGTGAAAGTTGGCAGGAGGAGCACTGTAGAGGTTGTCATGTTTCTCTGAGGACAGAGAGAGTTTGTCCAGATGGTCGGTGGGGGGGACCGGTGTCCCTGGGTGGGTGTGGGGCCTGCCTCTCCCTGCCTCTGGCCTGCCTCTCCCTTCCGTGGTGGAGATCTTTGTGGGCTATACTCAGCCTTGTCTCAGGATGGTAAGTTGGTGGTTGAAGATATCCCTCTAGTGGTGTGGAGGCTGTGCTTTGGCAAAGTGGGTGGGGTTATATCCTTCCTGTTTGGCCCTGTCCGGGGGTGTCCTCGGATATTCATCTCTATTTATACATTTCTAAATAAAATAAAATCAGGTCAAAGGACATCCTCGAGCCACAGTTCTAATTTTAATATCACAAATACAGTGGTCTCCAACTAAGAACAGAGGGAGTGAGAGAAAGAGAAAATGAGGGAAATAAAGCGAGAGAAAGAACTGGCCTCAATGAGCTGGTACAACACAGCAGAACCCAGGCAGGACACCGCCTCTTTCTGCAGACATTTCTGCACACTTAGAGAGAGAAATCTGGGAGCAATACAAGCAACAGGGGACACAATTTTTTTTTAACAACGCTTCATCAGAGCAGTGGATAAGACTACAATGAACCTAAGAGGACAACAGATTTCCTCTAGTTACCTGCACAGCTTGTCATCAGAAAGACCCAGAGGGTTGTGGATGAAAATGGAGGGAGGAGAGGAGGGATACTTAGGAAGAGAGAGAGATCAGTGTATAACATTGGAAGTGGCATGTCCTGAGAACGAAAGGGACAGAGCAGGATTCTGAAATTCTGAAAGCTGAAACTTTCACATGATTCAGAAACAATATTACAGGAAGTGTTGTTGCTACATTGAGGGTTATCTCAAAACTCACATAGGGACCCCTCAACTCCGGTGCTGCTGGGTAAGCAGACTTCTGTTACATACCTGCACCAATACACAAAAGTGTACACACCCTGTAGGTAGCTCTCCAGGAGCAGGGAAGGCCAGTATATTTAGGTGGGTACACAAGTAACCTAAATACATGCCCTAAACCAGGGGATGGGGAATATATTTGGGGGATTGCAAAGGACAAGGAAGAAGGGAATATGAGCATAACTGCAAGTTGAGAGTCAAAGTCAGGGTGAGCAACAGAGAATTTCAATTAAACACACGCACATACTTCAAAGCCTGAAGTCTATCAGCTATTCATCTAGTCTTATCTATTGTCCGGGGGAGGCTAATCAGTCATGTGCTATAGTAAAACACCCAGGGATAGAAAAGAGAGCAGAAAGAGATGTCTGTTTAAGTGTGAAGGCTGATAGTCCTCTTCAAATAGCAGTTGGCAGGACAGGATGTTGAATACAGAGGGAATGTAACAATCAGCTGAGTATGATGCAACAGACCTGCAATATTCCTCTATTTGGCCCATCCTCGTGATGCGACATAACTAGCACACTGCACCTCTGATACAATGGTGTGTGTGGTGTTTGTGTGCCTATAGTATTATAGTCTGGTCACAGATCTGTACTGTATGTGCTTAAGGTGAACCAAGTTGTTTTGTCATTTGTTGCTATGCCACACCAGCACAAACAGATCTGCAATCAGGCTACAGCTGGTAATTATACAGATTCATGAGTCAGCAAAATCCTGCTACCATCGAAGTGAGGTCTTAGCCCAAGGCCCCAGAACAACACTATCATCAAATAGAGGGGCTCACCCATCATCTCTTCTGTTAATCTGCAGCTCATCCAGATAGATGGACTGGAGAACCTCAATCTCGGACAGCACACCATAGAGAGGAGATGTAGCCAATGTCAATGAATGATGCACCAATCTGGATGTTACAGCAGAAATGGCTTGAACTGTAACTTATTAACTTACTGCAGAGCAGGATCATTAGCTAGCTAAACCAGATGTAAAATGTAGAGCCTACATAGCTCAGTTAATCATGTGTGGCAAATTATCAAGCCAGCTATGACAGCGGGGTCGTTCAACCTCAAAAAGCACGAGAAAGGATTGACACCAACCATTTTAGATTATTCTTAGATTATTCTTTATCTCTGTGAAACTAAACTAATTGATTGCACCCAAATTGTCTATTTTCATTTATAGGATTCATATAATATTCAATAAATATAGTACCGAGCACCTGATTTGGACCCAACTTTTTTTCCAACAATGAGTTAGACATGAAGAATACAAAGAAGTGGTCAAAAGCCACCCCCCCCCCCCCCATGCCAATCCCACCCCAACAACGAGCATATAGTAATAGTTCTCTATGTCTGAAAAGCTGCGGTTCTTCATCCTGTGTAATGTATTCCCAGTGAATTTGGTGATGGTTTTCAAACCCCTGTTCAGAGAAATTAGAAATTAAAGTTGTTTGGCTTTTGTCCTGTCCTACATCCTGATATTACCAGGTTCTGACCACTAGATGGTGCGGTTCCAGGTGGGTTTTTTTAAGAACCCCCCCCATGCTTTGGTTTTGTTGTCCACTAACTTTTTTTTGCATCCAATGCAAGTCAATGGTACCTTTATTTGCATTTTAATGCTTCATGTCCAAGTCATCCTTAAGTATCTAAAAATATATTACTCAATGATGTTACTTATAGATGATTTGGATATGAAGTGCGACAATGACAATATAGATACAGTGCCTATAGAAAGTTTACACCCCTTGAACTTTTTTCACATTTGGTTGCCTTAAAGTGGGATTGAAATAGTTACAATAAATATTTGTCATTGCTCTACTCCATAAAGTCAAAGTGAAAAGACAATTCTACAAATTAATAAAGAAGGTAATAACTCAAATAGTTGTTGCATAAGTATTCACCCAATTTGTTCATACAAGCCAAAATTTGTTCAGAAGTAAAATTTTGCTGAACAAATCACATAAGTTATATGGACTCACAGTGTGTGAAATAATCGGGGTTGACATGATTTTTGATTAACTACCCCTTCCTCTGTCCCCCATACATACATACATATCAAATCAAATCAAATCAAATGTATTTATATAGCCCTTCGTACATCAGCTGATATCTCAAAGTGCTGTACAGAAACCCAGCCTAAAACCCCAAACAGCAAGCAATGCAGGTGTAGAAGCACGGTGGCTAGGAAAAACTCCCTAGAAAGGCCAAAACCTAGGAAGAAACCTAGAGAGGAACCAGTCTATGTGGGGTGGCCAGTCCTCTTCTGGCTGTGCCGGGTGGAGATTATAACAGAACATGGCCAAGATGTTCAAATGTTCATAAATGACCAGCATGTTCAAATAATAAGAAGGCAGAACAGTTGAAACTGGAGCAGCAGCACGGCCAGGTGGACTGGGGACAGCAAGGAGTCATCATGTCAGGTAATCCTGGGGCATGGTCCTAGAGACATACTAGAGGTCGACCGATTAATCGGAATGCCCGATTTAATTAGGGCCGATTTCAAGTTGTTTTCATAACAATCGGAAATGGTAATTTTGGACGCCGATTTTGCAGATTTTACATTTATTTAACTAGGCAAGTCAGTTAAGAACACATTCTTATTTTCAATGACGGCCTAGGAACGGTGGCTTGTTCAGGGGGAGAAAGACAGATTTTTACCTTGTCAGCTCAGGGATTCAATCTTGCAACCTTACACTTAACTAGTCCAACGCTCTAACCATCTGCCTCACGAGGAGCCAGCCTGTTACGCGAATGCCGTAAGAAGCCAAAGTAAGTTGCTAGCTAGCATTAAACTTAATCAATCATAATCACTAGTTATAACTACACATGGTTGATGATATTACTAGTTTATCTTGCGTGTCCTGCGTTGCATATAATCGATGCAGTGTGCATTCGCGAAAAAGGACTGTCGTTGCTCCAACGTGTACCTAACCATAAACACCAATGCCTTTCTTAAAATAAATACACAGAAGTATATATTTTTAAACCTGCATGTTTAGCTAAAATAAATCCAGGTTAGCAGGCAATATTAACCAGGTGAAATTGTGTCACTTCTCTTGCGTTCAATGCACGCAGAGTCAGGGTATATGCAACAGTTTGTGCCACCTGGCTCATTGCGAACTAATTTGCCAGAATTTTACGTAATTATGACATAACATTGAAGGTTGTCACGGTCTGACCATCGTTCGTATGTTTTTTCCTTGTTTTAGTGTTGGTCAGGACGTGAGCTGGGTGGGCATTCTATGTTGTGTGTCTGGTTTGTCTATTTCTATGTTTGGCCTGATATGGTTCTCAATCAGAGGCAGGTGTTAGTCATCGTCTCTGATTGGGAACCATATTTAGGTAGCCTGTTTTGTGTTGGGTTTTGTGGGTGATTGTCCTTAGTGTCTTTGGTCCTGTCTCTGTGTTAGTTTACGCAAGTATAGGCTGTTTCGGTTTTCGTTACGTTTGTTACGTTATTTGTTTTGTAGTGTTTATAATTGATTTGTGTTTTACATTTGTTTATTAAACATGGATCGCAATCTACACGCTGCATTTTGGTCCGACTCTCCTTCACCACAAGAAAGCCGTTACAAAGGTTGTGCAATGTAACAGGAATATTTAGACTGATGGATACCACCCATTAGTTAAAATACGGAACGGTTCCGTATTTCACTGAAAGAAAAAACGTCTTGTTTTCGAGATGATCGTTTTCGGATTCGACCATATTAATGACCTAAGGCTTGCATTTCTGTGTGTTATTATATTATAATTAATAATTTAGTGCATTTTGCCAGCAGCTCTGCTGTTTATGACTTCAAGCCTATCAACTCCTGAGATTAGGCTGGTGTAACGATGTGATGTGAAATGGCTAGCTAGTTAGCGCAAATAGCGTTTCAAACGTCTCTCGCTCTGAGACTTGGGAGTAGTTGTTCCCCTTGCTCTGCATGGGTAACGCTGCTTCGAGGGTGGCTGTTGTCGTTGTGTTCCTGGTTCGAGCCCAGGTAGGAGCGAGGAGAGGTACGGAAGCTATACTGTTACACTGGCAATACTAAAGTGCCTATAATAACATCCAATAGCCAAAGGTATATGAAATACAAATGGTATAGAGAGAAATAGTCCTATAATTACTATAATAACTACAATCTAAAACTTCTTACCTGGGAATATTGAAGACTCATGTTAAAAGGAACCACCAGCTTTCATATGTTCTCATGTTCTGAGCAAGGAACTTAAACGTTAGCTTTCTTACATGGCACATATTGCACTTTTACTTTCTTCTCCAACACTTTGTTTTTGCATTATCGAAACCAAATTGAACATGTTTCATTATTTATTTGAGGCTAAATTGATTTTATTGATGTATTATATTAAGTTAAAATAAGTGTTCATTCAGTATTGTTGTAATTGTCATTATTACAAATAAATTGTTGTGGATGATGTATTAAACCACCCAGACACAAAGATGCAGTCATACTTCTCAACTGAGCTGCAGGTCAGGAAGGAAACTGCTTAGGGATGTCACCATGAAGCCATTGGTGATTTTAAAACAGCTAACAGAGTTCAATGGTCGTGATGGGAGAAAACTGAAAATGGATCAACAACATTGTAGTGACTCCACTAGGGCTGTCCCCGACAAAAACAAATATTGGTCAATCAAGAGTCACCTGTTCTTTTGACCAATTGATTGGTCAAAATGTTTAAAATGTGTATTTTTCCATATATAGACACATCCTATGTGTTTTAGTCAAATCAACTATATTCACTGAGCATGTCTGATGCTTTAAGCGAACCTTTTGATTAAATAATTAAGACACAAATGACTAGAGGGAGTCCGACCGCAATTGATTTGATTGTGCCGCCAGGCTCAGACTTGCTGCGGTGTGTTAAAAAGAAAGACAGCGAGAGACTGTGCCTAGCACCTGTTATCTCCCCCTCCTCCCTGCTGCAGCGACCACCACACTGTCCGTGTTGCCGAAGCTGCAACATAATTACATAATTACAGCCATTTCTGACTGAAAAGTTGTTACCAAAATCCCTCATCTGTTTAGGAAAAACATTCCATATTCCCTCAAACCTTGCTCTCTTTACGTGACATGTAAGTGTCGCATACAGGTGACAATAGGGCCTGATCTATAGCATATCATAATCACATCAATAAATTGGTTATAACAAACTCTGAACACCGTAACACGTGACAGCAAAATTGGTGGAAAGAGCGCATGACAAATAAACTCAAAATGGTGGAATGTTTATGATTGGTTGCACAGGCGGTAAAGAGGAAGTCAGATGTGCGGAATAAATTTGACTAGTTATGGAAAATACTGGAGATGAAGATAAATTATGTATGGAGCAAGCACTGCGTGCATTTTAGACTTACAGTTGAAGTCAGAAGTATACATACACCTTAGCCAAATGCATTTAAACTAGTTTTTTCACAATTCCTGACATTTAATCCTTGTAAAAATTCCCTGTTTTAGGTCAGTTAGGATCACCACTTTACTGTAAGAATGTGAAATGTCAGAATAATAGTATAGAGAATGATTTATTTCAGCTTTTATTTCTTTCATCACATTCCCAGTGGGTCAGAAGTTTAAGGACTTTTTTTTAAATACACTCAATTAGTATTTGGTAGCATTGCCTTTTAAATTATTTACCTTGGGTCAAATGTTTCGGGTAGCCTTCCACAAGCTTCCAACAGTAAGTTAAGTTAATTTTGGCCCATTCCTCCTGACAGAGCTGGTGTAACTGAGTCAGGTTTGTAGGCCTCCTTGCTCGTACACGCTTTTTCAGTTCTGCCCACAAATGTTCTATAGGATTGAGGTCAGGGCTTTGTGATGGCCACTCCAATAACTTGACTCCGTTGTCCTTAAGCCATTTTTCCACAACTTTGGAAGTATGCTCGGGGTCAATGTCCATTTGGAAGACCCATTTGCAACCCAGCTTTTAACTTCCTGACTGATGTCTTGAGATGTTGCTTCAATATATCCACATAATTTAATTCCTCATGATGCCATCTATTTTGTGAAGTGCACCAGTACCTCCTGCAGCAAAGGCACCGCCACAACATGATGCTACCACCCACGTGCTTCACGGGTGTGATGGTGTTCTTCGGCTTGCAAGCCCCCCCCCCTTTTTCCTCCAAACATAACGATGGTCATTATGGCCAAACAGTTCTAGTTTTGTTTCATCAGACCATGTCTCCAAAAAGTACGATCTTTGTCCCCATGTGCAGTTGCAAACTGTAGTCTGGCTTTTTTATGGTGGTTTTGGAGCAGTGGCTTTTTCCTTGCTGAGTGGCCTTTCAGGTTATGTCGATATAGGACTCGTTTTACCTAGGATCTAAATACTTTTGTATCTGTTTCCTCCAGCATACTCACAAGGTCCTTTGCTGTTGTTCTGGGATTGATTTGCACTTTTCAGACCAAAGTACGTTAATCTCTAGGAGACAGAACGCGTCTCCTTCCTGAGTGGTATGACGGCTATGTGGTCTCATGGTGTTTATACTTGTGTGCTATTGTTTGTACAGATTAATGTGGTACCTTCAGGCATTTGGAAATTGCTCCGAAAGGATGAACCAGACTTGTGGAGGTCTACAAATTTTATCTGAGGTCTTGGCTGATTTCTTTTGATTTTCCCATGATGTCAAGCAAAGAGGCACTGAGTTTGAAGGTAGTCCTTGAAGTACATCCACAGATACACCTCTAATTGACTCAAATGATGTCAATTAGCCTATCAGAAGCTTCTAAAGTCATTACATAATTTTCTGGAATTTTCCAAGCTTTTAAAGGCACAGTCAACTTAGTGTATGTAAAACTTCTGACCCACTGGAATTGTGATACAGTGAATTATAAGTGAAATAATCTCTCTGTAAACAATTTTTTGAAAAATGACTTGTGTCATGCACAAAGTAGATGTCCTAAACGACTTGCCAAAACTATAGTTAGTTAACAAGAAATTTGTGGAGTGGTTGAAAAACGAGTTTTAATGACTCCAACCTAAGTGTATGTAAACTTCCGACCAAACAGGTGCTGTTAGATTACAATATGCATTTTTCTGACCGTTTGGAACAATGTAAATTATAAGCGTACCAGAGAGTCTGTTGTAATGCCTTTATTACAGTAAAGACTAAAAACTAGGGATGCACAATATATAGGTGAACATATCGGGACAAAAGACGATGTTAGCTAAAAATGCCAACATCGGTATCGGCCCGATGTCTAGTTTAACGGCGATGTTATTAAAAAACGATGTCAAAGCTATCGTGCATACCAATAAAACGTAGGTACATGACGTAAGGACGCCACGTAAAATGTTGCACTGCACATGCAACACAGCATTCCTAACCCACACAATGTCTGCTGTGTGGATTGAGCAGTTAACAATTCTAGCAGTCATTTGAGAGAGTAAGAAAATTTTAGCAAGACAACTCAAAGATAATGCCAAGATATTGGAATTCATTGCCCTTGACAATCAACCGTTCTCTGTCGTGGGTGATGTTGGCTTTCGCTGACTGGTCGAGCACCGGTCCCCACTACCAAGTGCCCTATTTTTTAGATGTTGCCCTACTGGAGATACACAGTAATAGTGTCACTGCTACTAGCTTCACGACATACTATGGAACGCCATTTGAGTCTTTGCGTGTCAAAAAAAATACAGTAGCACTGTCAAAGCTCTACAAAGTAAATGTGCAAACAAGCAATAACTGGCCACAAATGATGTGTTAACAATACCGTGTTGGTAATAAAGCATAATTTGTTCGACCGCAACTTCTAGGGTAGCTAGTTTTAGCTTGGTACCTAGCTAGCACCAATAAAACCAACCTGAAAACAATGACCAGTAAAAAGTGCAGTCATTTTCATTATTCTTAGCAATGATTCAGGAATCCTTGTGAGTAAGTATTAAATAGGTAGCCACTTGTTGTTCGCCTATTGAAATTGATCTTCAGTTCATGAAAATAAATAGCTAGCCAGCTATTTAAACTTGTAATAAGCTATAAGTAGTAGGCTATCAACCAAACACTCAAACAGGCAACAGATGTAATATGTTATATTTCTGTAGATATATGATTGATTTATAATATTTAATAGTTAGGCTATTAATTATTGGGCTCCCGAGTGGCGCAGCGATCTAAGGCACTGCATCTCAGTGCTACAGGCGTCACTACAGACGCTACGACGCACAATTGGCCCAGACGCACAATTGGCCCAGCATCATCCGGGTTTGGCCGGTGTAGGCCATCATTGTAAATAAACATTTGTTCTTCCCTGACCTGCCTTGTAAAAAAGAAAGACAAAATACCTAGTTAGGTTGGGGTTTCCTCTCCCCTAACTTTTTTTAGACAATTGAGGCAAGGTCTGTTTTCTAATCTCCCAACTCTGTTGCCTCCGCCGCATTGTTCTCAACACGAATATACTGGTTAACATTGCTAGCGCTCACCTAATGAAATATTGGTTGACGAACAGCCTATCAACCAAACAATCAACCAGTTGACTAAATGAGGTCAGCCCTAGACTACACAATAATAAACTAAATGACTGTGAAAATAATACAAATACAAAGAATATTCCAAAACATGCATTGTATGCAATAAAGTAATAGTGCAAAATAATATTTTTGCCTAAATGCAAAGCCTTATGTTTGGGGCAAATCCAACACAACATCACTGAGTAACTGCCTCCTTATTTTCAAGCATGGTGGTGGCTGCATCATGGTAAGGGTATGCTTAACATCAGCAGAGACTGGTAAGTTTTTCAGGATGAAAAGAAATGGAGCTAAGCAAAGGCAAAATCATAGAGGTAAACATGATTCAGTCTGCTTTGACGCCAGACACTAGGACAGGAATTCACATTTCAGCGGGACAACACTGTACACACAAAGCCAAATGAATGTTCCTGAATGGACAAGTTACAGTTTTGACTTATTCAGTAGTTGCTTGAAAATCTATGGCAATACTTGAAAATTGTTGTCAAGCCATGATCCAACACATTGACAGAACATGAACAATTTTGAAAAGAATAACAGGGAAATATTGCACAATAGAGGTGTGCAAAGCTCTTATGAGACTAAACAAGGAAGACTCACAGCTGTAAATGCTGCCGAAGTTGCATTGACTCATTGTGGTGAATACCCATCTAATCAAGGTGAGAAAAAAAACATTTAAAAAATGTAACCTTTATTTAACTAGGCAAGTAAGTTAAGAACAAATTCTTATTTTCAATGACGGCCTACCGAGGAACAGTGGGTAGAACAACAGATTTTTACCTTGTCAGCTCAGGGATTCAATACAGCAACTTTTCGGTGACTGGCCCAACGCTCTAACCACTAGGCTACCTGCCGCAAGTTTTATTTTTCATTCATCTTTAAAAAATATGTTATTATTTTTCTTCCGCTTTGACAGAGTATGACAATTACACCATTTTAATTCTACTTTGTAACAAAATAAAATATGAAGTAATCAAAGGGGGTGTAGACTTTCTATTAGGCACTGTAAACGTTAGCATTTGAAACAGTGGCCAGGTAAACAAAACCAAAGCATGGGTTGCTGACATGTCTTGTCCATAAACCACTTACAGGGTAAGGAAACAAATTGTGATTTTGGTTAACTATCCCTTTAATATTGAGGGGCTGTTCTTTTTTGATCACCTCCTAGCAGGAACAACATCGTCTAGTGGTCAGAACCTTGTAATTTCAGAATGTAGGATAGGATATAAACCTAACAACTTCAATGACTAATTTCTCTGAACAGGGGGGGGGGGGATCCATTACGTAAGACAAAGAAACAATAATCAGAGCTGCAGCTCCATACTACTTGTCACACTCCTTGTTGTGGTGGGTTTGGTGCTGAGGGGTCCATGGCTGGCGTTTGACCATTTCCTTGTATTCTTCATGCCTTACTCGATGTTAGAAAAAAAGTTTGGTCAAAATCGGATGTTAGTGTAACCGATGTGAAATGGCTAGCTGGTTAGCGGTGGTGTGCGCTAATAGCGTTTCGATCGGTGACATCACTCGCTTTGAGCCCTTGAAGTAGTGGTTCCCATTGCACTGCGAGAGCTGTGGCTTTTGTGGAGCGATGGGCAACGCTGCTTCATGGGTGTCAGTTGTTGATGTGTGCAGAGGGTCCCTGGTTCGGGCCCGGACTAAAGTTATACTATTACATTAGGTACTACATTTATTGGGTAATATGAATTCTATAAATTTACATGGCCAATTTGGGTGTAATCAGTTAACTTATTCATTTATCAGAGATCAAATTACATTTAATCAAAATAATGTGTCAAGAATGCTAATGTTATAGGTTTCTAACTACGGAAATGATTTCAGAACAATCTGAGATGGTTGGTGTCATGACTTGCTGAAATTACATGGAACGACCAAGCACTGAACCATAATCTGGTTTTACAGGAGACGTTGTACATGGAAATTCTCCTGTCACGTTCAACGTCTCCTTTAAAGACAGATTCTGGTTCAATCAGATAAAAGCTTAATGTATTTTCCTAAATGTATGTCAGCTAACTAGCACTGTTTGTAATATCTTTAGTAAATTACAATGTTGAAAAACAGTTTGCTTGCAAGATTATGCCTGGCTGCATCATCCCCTGCACTCAGCCGTGTTGTCGGTTAACTTGGGTGTAGATAACGTTAGTAAACTAGCAAGCTAGCGACCCATGGCTAGCTAACCACAATCTACAACGTACATATCATTTGAAGATACATTTAAGTAAATGGTATTGAATATGAATTAACGTATTATACAGATAGTTGACACATTTTCTCCACCTACACGCTCTCATCAACAAACTCACTCGCTTTCAGAGGCCATCTTCGTTCCACCGACCAGTGTTGTGACTGAAAATCTCCCCCTTGCCAGAATTCTCCCCACCTTGTAATTACCTTAATTTTGTGGCTAGTCAAATACTTTCTATAGAACAACATGTATGTGTGTTATATTAAACATAGAGGGAGGGGGGGGGGGATCTTTTGACTGGCAGCAAACATTTACTACATTTACATTACCATGCATCCATGACCATATCTTCACTAGTGTAATGAAGTGCTATTTCCTATGCAAATGACCAGCTTACTGCTATTGCATTGCTATAACTGAGACAACACATAGCAATGTATTTTCACAGTAAAACATGGTAGGGCTCATACAGGATATCCCTCACACACACACTCACTGCGAGGACACACAGACTTGCCAAGACAGGAACGCACACACATACACACACGCAGCCCCTCCCCTGGGGATGGGCTCCAAAGACAAAAAACTCTGTCGAGAACCAATGGGATACTGACACCAGGCTGGGGGAGACTGTCTATCATCTACAAGCAACCTACCAGAAGCCAGGACTACCAGAATCTACCTACGTCATTTCAATGTATAAAATGAACTGTCCGACATGTGTCCGGTCTCTTTTATTTCCGATAGTTCCATAAGAGCTTGACGAAATGGGGCCGTGCAGCACGTTTTGCCAGATATCATTACTCTTGAATAAACGGCCTTTACTATACCGTATCCGCCTTGTCCAGAGTCTCAACTTGGTCTCGTTTCTCATATATCATTCATCAACACTAGCATCACTTGTTTTCTCAATTATTTTAATCCGGTCGCATAGGAGATTCGATTGACTGCTCTAACTTTTGCCACCTCAGTCTCCTTCACCCTTACAGGGCACTCCAGGAACTCGGGATCCTGATTCCCACCACAATTGCAACACCATCGTCCTTCTACACACCGTTCAAATATACTCTGTCCATCTGCGCACACTTGAAACATGGCCAAATTGTCAGGCATATGTGTATAGGTGGCAGGGAAGTCAGGCGCAGGAGAGTCAAACGGAGTGTAAAATGGAGTACAAATATGGGTACTAAGACCCGTCGCGCACCTATACAACAAAAACACTACACTGACAATAAACAATCTCTGACAAAGACATGAGGGGAAACAGAGGGTTAAATACACAACAGGTAATGAATGGGATTGAAAACAGGTGTGTGGGAAGACAAGACAAAACCAATGGAAAATGAAAAATGGATCAATGATGGCTAGAAGACCGGTGACGTCGAACGCCGAGCACCGCCCGAACAAGGAGAGGCAACGACTTCGGCAGAAGTCGTGACACAAATCCTTTAAAATTCTTACACTGCAGTGGTTTGGGGACGAAAGCTCTTACAGTATACCTTTTATTTCCAAGCTTCACATGCGTAGGTATTTGCTCTTTGTCAAAAAACAAAATGACCTACAGACTCTTCTTTTTCCCCAATTACCTAACGGGTCAGACGCCGGGCACCAACCACACCAGGAATTCTCTTCAGGTATTCAACCTGAACATCAGTCATCACCCCTGAGATGACTCCTTTGATGGGAGGGACTACTTTCTTCTTCTTCTATGATATAATGGTGTTCACAACAATTGTATTTCACCACCTACTGTGCAGGTGGATAATAAGGATCCCAAAAATGAAGACCAAAAAATATGGGTAAAAAATGTATCAATATCATACAAACTATCAAAAAATAAATTAAGTCACCAAAATCAATGTGCTTTTCTGTAAAAAAAAAAGAAGAATTCTAATCAGGTCCCTACAGAGGCTCAGAAGACTCCTGTGAGGGTGGGACATTTCCTAGCGACAATAGTCCTTGCAGTGCTTGTGCCGTAAAGTCTTGGAACCCCAAAAACTTCTCGGCTGTAGATATAATGATATCCAGCTTCTTGGACTGCTTAGACACTGCAGCTGAAAAACATCTCCACAGCATGATGCTGCCACCACCATGGTTGTGGCCACTTAGTACATGTCGCACAGCATGATGCTGCCACCACCATGGTTGTGGCCACTTAGTACATGTCGAATGCATGATCTTTACAAAAATCATGTGATCAAAGGTCATCAAGTTTTGACTGCAAATTATGGATGTACTGACAAGGTACATGTCTTTCCGCCTTAACAATGGGAATCGTTTTCCACAAAGCAGCATGGCGGCCAGTCTAGCTCCCACCTATCCTTTCTTTGGATTGGTGGATACATCTCATTATTGTAATACTTTTTTGAATATTTCGATAGAGGGTTGTTAACATCAACCGCCTGTATTCAATGGAGAGATTTTTTTTTAGGACATTACACTGATGCACATGGCTACTAGCAGGTGGTATTATACACTGCAAAAAAATATTAACGAACAATGTAAAGTATTGGCCCCATGTTTCATGAGCTGAAATAAAATAATGTTCCATACGCACAAAAAGCTTATTCCTCTAGAATTTTGGGCACAAATTTGTTTACATCCTTGTTAGTGAGCATTGCTCCTTTGCCAAGATACAGGTGCACCTTGTGCTGGGGACAATAAAAGGCCACTTTGAAATGTGCAGTTTTTTACAGAATTTGGCAGTACGTCCAACTGGCCTCACAACTAAAGACTATGTGTAACTGCACCAGCCCAGGACCTCCACATCCGGCTTCTTCACATGCGGGATCGTTTGAGACCAGCGACCCAGACAGCTGATGAAACTGGGTTTGCACAACCAAAGATACAAACTTTTAGGAAACCGTTCAAGGGAAGCCCATCTGTGTGCTCATCGTCCTCACCAGGGTCTTGACCTGACTGGAGTTCTGCGTCGTAACGGACTACTTGCTGGCAAATGCTCACCTTTGATGGCCACTAGCACGCTGGAGAAGTGTGCTCTTCACCGATTAATTCCAGTTTCAACTGTACCGGGCAGATTCATGATGTTGTGTGGGCAAGCCATTTGCTGATGTCAACTTTGTGAACAGAGTGCCCCATTGTGGCAGTGGGGCTATGGTATGGGCAGGCATAAGCTACGGACAACAAACACAAATGCATTTTATCGATGGCAATTTGAATGCACAGAGATACCATGACACCATCACCTCATGTTTCAGCATGAAAATGAACAGCCCCATTGAGCACATGCGGGATGCTCTGGATCAACGTGTACGACAGCGTGTTCCAGTTCCCGCCAATATTCAGCAACTTCACACAGCCATTGAAGAGGAGTGGGACAACATTTCACAGGTCACAATCAAGAGCCTGATCAACTCTATGTGAAGGAGATGTGTCGCGCTGCATGAGGCAAATGGTGGTCACACCAGATACGGACTTGTTTTCTGTTACATGCCTCTACATTTTTTAAAGGTATCTGTGACCAACAGATGCATATCTGTATTCCCAGTCATGTGAAATCCATAGATTAGGGCCTAATGCAATTATTTCAATTGACTGATTTCCTTATATGAACTGTAACTCAGTCAAATCTTTGAAATTGTTGCATGTTGCATTTATATTTTTGTTCAGTGAAGTTAACGATATAGTTAATGTGTTTTGAGTTTTCCACATCCTCTTCCCCAAATTAATTAGCCTATGATATTAGATTCCTATAAAGATGTATGTAATTCATCTTCATTCAAAAAATATATATCTGGAAATTCTGGTCCTATTTTGACAGTAAATTAGCAACTATAGTCTAATTGTCAATCCAAAATTACTTTCTAAGATAACTACTCATGATTTGAGTCTGACTAAATCATGGGCTGGTGCAACCAACTGTAAAAGTTTGTGGCACCAGTGACACCAGGGGAAAATGTTGAGCCCTGTAATAGTAATGAACACTTAGTAGGTGTTGATTCAGGAGAACACATATGACAGGCACTAATTTGCAATATAGCCTAAGTCATTAGCTTGGCTATTATAACGTAGAAGGCTTAAGCAGACAGACAGAGAACAAGAAGAAGCACAGAGTGACAGCAGAGAAGATGCTGAGACAGATTGACTGCACAACAGGGAGGCAAACAAAATGGCTAGAGCAGAGGCAAAGTGGTGAGTTGTATTTCCAGTGGTGCTTTTACATATTGTATTTGTTTTAAACATAGGCTGGTTAAAAAAGAGGAGGACCATGTCTCGTCAGTCACTGGTACAGAAATGGTTGAGAAACGCTGTACTGTACTGCCAATGTTGTGTTAGCACTACTGCCTGTGTCTAAGGAGGGTGTATATGGGGTGTGAGTTGGCGGCACTTGCAGTGATGTGGGCTGGTGTGGGTAAAATGCAAGTCCGACCCAGCTCAATTTACTAGTATGGCTATCTCGCTAAACCTTCATAGCAGGTTAGGAGAGTATTTTCACTTACCCAAACCCTTTTCCTAACCTTAACCTCTGTCTCCAAACCTGCATGATAATTATCCTAACCTGCTACATAAAAGTAATTCCGTACCAAAGTGGAGTGAAAAGAGTGTTTCTCAAACCGCTTGAGCAACCAGGGGTTCATTCAAGATAATTGAGTAAATAGTTACTGAACATTGGTGTTACAGAGGCACAAAATGCATAGTTGTGTAAAAAAAGAAACCAATTACCATAGTCTTGCATTACAATAGATCTGTCTATTTTGTATCACCCATGGCTTTGCAAATAAACTACTGGTATAGTAGCCCAAAGGCCTGCAGATGGTGATATTGAGTCGTTTCATCTTACCGTCCATAGGGAATGTATTCAGGCTGCAAAAGTGTCGACTACCCTCCATAACTCAATTTAATGGTGATAAGTCGGGGGAAAAAACAGGGAAAATATGCATACTTTCTTCATAAAACAGAATTTTCCACCTCCATTCAAGGGTGGCTAATGCTACTTCCTGACATTGTGTACAGCATTCAAACCAAGAGTAAATAACAGACTGCTGCAACTTGGCTGAACGTGATACGCAACATCCGGGACTAGCATTTAGCCAGTCTAATATGGTGGTGGGAAATGGTGTTTCATAAAGTATGCATATTTCCTGTGTTGCCATTACATTGAGTTAAGGAAGAAATCAACACTTTTGCAGCCTGAATGCAGAATGTTTTATATATGAACCGATTCACGGGGGAGACAAGTGTGGAGCCGGCTGCATACATACCCTTTGTACAGTGAGATGAAACGACTCAATATCGCCATCTGCCGGCCTGGTATAGTGAATGTTGAGGTCTTAAATACATTAAGTTTGGAGATACCAAAGTAATAATGCATGTATCTTTCTGGAGCTAAGCCTCTCCCATGAAATTTTCAATATATGGGCCTTTTAAAAACAGATTCAAAGTGTTGTGATATTGGACACGACTCAAGTTTATCTTCACATGGTTTTATGCCGTAAGTAGGCAAGTGGCAAGTGCCCTAATTGTCAACATTGAAGCACTGGCACAAACTGACTTTTAAGGGATGGATATACTAGACAATGTGTATCATACACACTTGGGAATCTTGTGTTAATTTACCAGACCAAAAAAATAAAAGGTAAACAAGAGTGTAATGGGGTTCAGCATTGAAATACTGAATAGGTTTTAGGAATGGTATATTGCATATAAAAAGCACACAGATTGACTTTATTGCTCACTGTTTATTGAGATGTTATATTTGTCACATGACAGTCTTTTTCATTACAAATAAGACAGATGCATCACTCTAGTCACTTGAAGTCATTAGTGTATTTCCTAAATTAGGGGTTTTAATAACAGTTTGAGACTTCGGGGATCCAGTTTCCTTTTTAATGATAAAATTACATTAATATACATTCATAAAAAATAACTGCTAGGGTAAAAATTTGGCACGTAACAGTGGTTTTCTGTCCTTAACCTCTTGTAATCTTCACTCAGTGCAATGTCAACATGTAATGTCCTGGCTCTTTCCACATGAGCGCAGACAGACTTTGGATGCTCGACTCTCCATTGGTCTGTCCTGTTCTTAGAAAATCTCCTCCCTTTCTCCCTCAGCAACACTTCTTCCCCCTCTTCCTCCTCTCTCTGTGTCTGTGAGAGTTGATGTCAACCGTTTCCTTCTCTCGTTCCCGCTCTCTCTCTGCACGACTCTGACTCTGCTTCTTTGTCCGAAGGACCATGTGAGTGAAAGCCATAAACATCTGAGAGAGGGAAGGAGAGGGAAGGAGAGGGGAGGAGCAGGAGCGGTAGAAGGCAAAGGAGCAAAACAGGGCAATGACTGTAAAATACATACACACCACGATATATACAGTTGGAGTCATTAAAACGAGTTTTTTAACCACTCCACAAATGTCTTGTTAACAAACTAGTTTTTGCAAGATGGTTAGGACGTCTACTTTGTGCATGACAAGTAATTTTCCCAACAATTGTTTACAGACAGATTATTTCACTGTATCACAATTCCAGTGGGTCAGAAGTTTACATACACTAAGTTGACTCTGCCTTTAAACAGTATGGAAAAGTCCAGAAAATGACGTCATGGCTTCTGATAGCAGTGTACTTTTTTTTTTCCATTAAAAAAAGCTAAATAAACTGATAATTCCCTGTGAGAGACATATCAGGTCTCAAGCTCAGCTTTCCCAAAGACATCCTGGATATTTGAGGCTTAGTTTTATTTTGACGGAGCTGACTAATTTTATTTTATTATTATTACTAGGAGGAAGTGAATCAGGTACACCCTGGGTTTGGAACATGGCTGCCTGGCTCACCTCTTCAACGTTGATATTTTCTTTGGCACTCGTCTCAAATACCCGGACTCCCACCGACTCCCCGAAATGCATTGCATCCTGGGAGTCCACCTGCTTCTTGGAGGGGTCGTCATTCTTGTTCCCCACTGAGAGAGGGCGAGAGAGAGAAGTGGGGATGAATGAAAGATGTTGTTTTGGACAGCACAGTACACTACATGACCAAAAGTATGTGGACACCTGCACGTCAAACATCTCATTACAAAATCATGCCAAATCTGCTATAACAGCCTCCACTCTTCTGGGAAGTCTTTCCACTAGATGATGGAACATTGTTGGGGGGACTTGCTTCCATTCAGCCACAATAGCATTAGTGAGGTCGGGCACTGATGTTGGGCGATTAGGCCTGGCTCACAGTTGGTGTTCCAATTCATCCCAAAGGTGTTCTATGGGGTTGAGGTCAGGGCTCTGTGCAGGCCAATCAAGTTCTTCCACACCAATCTCGACAAATCATTTCTGTATGTACCTCGCTTTGTGCACGGGGTAATTGTCATGATGAAACAGGAAAGGGCCTACCCCAAACTGTTGCCACAAAGTTGGAAGCATAGAATCGTCTAGAATGTCATTGTATGCTGTAACATTAAGATTTCATTTCACTGGAGCTAAAGGGGCCTAGCCCAAACCATGAAAAACAGTCCCAGACCATTATTCCTCCTCCACCTAACTTTACAGTTGGCACTATGTATTGGGGCAGGTAGCGTTATCCTGACATCCCCCAAACCCAGATTTGTCTGTCGGACTGCCAGATGTTGAAGCGGGATTCAGAACTCCAGAGAACGAGTTTCAACTGCTCCATAGTCCAATGGTGGCGAGCTTTACACGACTTGGCATTGCGCATTGTGTGTGGCTGCTCAGGCCATGGAAACCCATTTCATGAAGCTCCCGACAAACAGTTACTCTGCTGACGTTGTTTCCAAAGGCAATTTGGAACTCAGTAGTGAGTGTTGCAACCGAGGACAGATGGTTTTTACGGGGTCCAGAACTAGGCGGTCCCATTCTGTGAGCTTGTGTGGCCTACCACTTCGCGGCTGAGCCGTTGTTGCTCCTAGACGTTTCCACTTCACAATAACAGCACTTTGAGTTGACTGGAGAAGCTCTAGCAGGGCAGAAATTTGACGAACTGACTTGTTGGATAGGTGGCATCCTATGACGGTACAACATTGAAAGTCACAGAGCACTTCAGTAAGGCCATTCTACTGACAATGTTTGTCTATGGAGATTGCATGCTCGATTTTATACACCTGTAAGCAACAGTGTGGCTGAAATAGCCGAATCCACTAATTTGAAAGGGTGTCCATATACTTTTGGGATATATGATGTGTGTCTATCAGTGCACAATCAGCCATAACATTAACACATTGGACTGGAAGTCAAAAGTCATTTTTAGTGAATATCCATTCATCCAATCTACTCTATCTTCCTCCATCACATCACCTCAGCACACCAAACTCACCTAGGATCTTACAGACGTTGTCACAGTTCTGAGTGATCTCATTAAGCCACCTCTTCACGTTCACAAATGACTCTGGGTTGGTGACGTCATAAACAATAATCACACCGTGGGTATTTCTGTAATACCTGGTAGGGGAACAGGAAGAAAGACTACTGTATAAAAGAGGAAATCGTTACATTGTTTTTCAGGGGATAGTTATTGTTGGCTGGCACTCTGCCCAGGCTGGTATCAATTAGAAGTCAACCGAATATGATTTTTCAACGACGATACCGATTATTGGAGGACCGAAAAAAGCCGATACCAATTAAATAATCAGTTAAAAAAATATAATATATATATATATTTGTAATAATGACAATTACAACAATACTGAACGAACAATGAACACTTATTTTAACTTAATACATAAAATCTATTTAGTCTCAAATATATAATGAAACATGCTCAATTTCGTATAAATAATGCAAAAACAGTGTTGGAGAAGAAAGTAAAAGCGCAGTATGTGCCATGTAAAAAAGCTAACTTTTGAGTTGCTTACTCAGAACATGAAAATATATGAAAGTTGGTGGTTCCTTTTAACATGAGACTTCAATATTCCAAGGTAAGAGGTTTAGGTTGTAGTTAATATAGTATTTATAGGACTATTTCTCTATATACCATTTGTATTTCATATACCTTTGACTATTGGATGTTCTTATAGGCACTATAGTATTGCCAAAGTAACAGTATAGCTTCCGTCCCTCTCCTCACCCCTACCTGGGCTCGAACCAGGAACACATCGACAACAGCCACACTCGAAGCAGCGTTACTCATCGCTCCACAAAAGCCGAGCAAGGGGAATAACTACTCCAAGTCTCAGAGCGAGTGACGTTTGAAACGCTATCAGCACGCACCCCGTTAACTAGCTAGCCATTTCACATCGGTTACACCAGCCATTAGGCTGATAGGCTTGTTTGAATGAATGCTTACGAGCCTGCTGCTGCCTACCATCGCTCGGTAGACTTAATTATAACATAATAACACACAGAAATACAAGCCTTTGGTCATTAATATGGTCGAATCCAGAAACGGTCATTTTGAAAACAAGACGTTTATTTTTTCTGTGAAATACGGAACCGTACGGTATTTTATCTAACGGGTGGCATCCCTAAGTCTAAATATTCTTGCTGCATTGCACAACCTTCAATGTTATGTCATAATTACGTACAATTACGGCAAATTAGTTCGCAATGAGCCTGGCTGCCCAAACTGTTGCATATACCCTGACTCTGCGTGCAATGAACGCAAGAAAAGTGACACAATTTCACCTGGTTTATATTGCCTGCTAACCTGGATTTATTTTAGCTAAATATGCAGGATAAAAAATATATACTTCTGTGTATTGATATTAAGAAAGGCATTGGTGTTTATGGTTAGGTAGTCGTCCAACGATTGTGCCTTTTTTGCAAATGCGCTTTTGTTAAATCATCCCCCAGCGTTGCAGCGATTATATGCAAAGCAGGACACGTTATATAAACTAGTAATATCATCAACCATGTGTAGTTATAACTCGTGATTATTATTGATTGATTGTTTTTTATAAGGTAAGTTTAATGCTAGCTAGCAACTTACCTTGGCTTCTACTGCATCTGCGTAACAGGCAGTCTCCTTGTGGAGTGCAACGAGAGGCAGGTGGTTATAGCTTTGGACTAGTTTACTGTAAGGTTGCAAGATTGGATCCCAAGGTGAAAAGGATCCCAAGGTGGAATCTGTCATTCTACCCCTGAACAAGGGAGTTAACCCACCGTTCCTAAGCCGTCATTGAAAATAAGAATGTGTTCTTAACTGACTTGCCTAGTTAAATAAAAGGTCTAAAAATATATATATATATATTTTAAAATCGGCAAAATCGGCGCCCCAAAAATACAGATTTCCGATTGTTATGAAAACTTGAAATCGGCCCTAATTAACCGGCCATTCCGATTAATCGGTCGACCTCTAATCTGCACGCACAGTGAGGCGAAGACTTGGAGGATGGCCTGGTGTCAAGAAGGGCAGCAAAGAAGCCACTTCTCTCCAGGAAAAACATCAGGGACAGACTGATATTCTGCCAAATTACAGAGATAGGACTGCGGAGGACTGGGGTAAAGTCATTTTCTGTGATGAATCCCCTTTCCGATTGTTTGGGGCATCCGGAAAAAAGCTTGTACGGAGAAGACAAGGTGAGCGCTACCATCAGTCCTGTGTCATGTCAACAGTAAAGCATCCGGAGACCATTCATGTGTGGGGTTGCTTCTCGGCCAAGGGAGTGGGCTCACTCACAATTTTGCCTAAGAACACAGCCATGAATAAAGAATGGTACCAACACATCCTCCGAGAGCAACTTCTCCCAACCATCCAGGAACAGTTTGGTGACGAACAATGCCTTTTCCAGCATGATGGAGCACCTTGCCATAATGCAAAAGTGATAACTAAGCGGCTCAGGGAACAAAACATAGATATTTTGGGTCCATGGCCAGGAAACTCCCCAGACTTTAATCCCATTGAGAACTTGTGGTCAATCCTCAAGAGGCAGGTGGACAAACAAAACCCCACAAATTCTGACAAACTCCAAGCATTGATTATGCAAGAATGGGCTGCCATCAGTCAGGATGTGGCCCACAAATTAATTGACAGCATGCCAGGGCAGATTGCAGAGGTCTTGAAAAAGAAGGGTCAACACTGCAAATATTGACTCTTTGCATCAACTTCATGTAATTGTCAATAAAAGCTTTTGACACTTATGAAATGCTTGTAATTATACTTCAGTACTCCATAGTAACATTGACAGAACTAGACACCGAAGCAGCAAACTTTGTGGAAATTAATATTTGTGTCATTCTCAAAACTTTTGGCCACGACTGTATAGCTTCTATATGTGTAGATAGATCATTGATATAGATGATAGATTACGTTGAAGTGATGGTCCTGAAGCGTTCCTGGCCCGCCGTGTCCCAGATCTGCAGTTTGACTCGCTCCCCGTCTATGTCTACCGTACGGATCTTAAAGTCCACACCAATTGTAGTGATGTAGCTGCCTGCAGGCCAAAGCAGAGAGGTTAGAGAAACACACACCACATGCTATGCACACGTTCACAATCTTGAAGAAAATATAGAAAACACTCACATCATTTAATAGTATATACACTGACCAGATAGAGAACAGCAACTCACCAGAGAAGGAGTTATCTGCAAATCGTAGTAGTAGACTGCTTTTCCCTACATCTTGAGCAGAGAGGTTAGACAGGTATGAGATGTTAGGTGATTAGGCCTTTCTTCATTCACTTCTGAGTACACAGTATCAGGCTACTTATTGTCCTATTACAAGTAGCCAACATACAGCAAGCCATATCACTACATCATGGGTAAATGTTTTAAAATCTATCATATTGTCAGAAGAGTTGGCGACAAATAAGTCTACTTCGTCAATCATCAGAGCTGTAAGCTTGGTGAGTAAGTGAGGCATGTTCATCATAATCACCCAATGATTAAGCAGACTGACTGATATTTTCTGTGTTACTAAGGAGATTAAACAGTAACCTAATCCGTTAAATCACAACTCACAAAATATGACCTGCCCGCTAAACATCAGTGTCACAGCACAGCTACACTTGAATTACACTATTTTAACACAGACAGAGTAAGCACTAAGGGACCACAGGAACTTTGTATGAAGATGGAAGTTAAGATGCACTGACTGGAGTCTCCAATGATGAGCAGTTTGAAGAGATGGTTGTAGTCCTTTCCCGGGCCCGCCATTTCTGCAGACAGTGCTGTTGGTTTCAGTAATCTCTCCCAATAAATGCCGTTCCACAGGAACAGTTTCCAGTCTTCCCAAATGCTACCAGTTCAGAATGGAAGATGTACAGAAAACATCCTCAAAACACTTCCATTGCAATTTCATTTCCTGCTGATTTCCCAGATCAGTTCCAATATTACAAACTAGTTCTGTTACCTCCAAAGTGCAATAATTACCAGTTAAATCAAGCGCATTTCCAGTTTAGTACATGGCATTCCGTTGTCGTGCTAAGGCCTCGGTTAGTTCTGGGTTTCACCTCAGTTCCAGTTCCTTCCACTAACTCCAGTAGGGGATTCCTAGTTCATTGCAGCACCATATTCCGACTCACAGGTTCACCTAAGTTTTCTTTCTACCAGTCCAGTGCAGAAATGTGTTTTTCCCCCTTAGTTGGGCTGTAGTGACAGATGTTGAAGGACTTCTGACACTTTAAACTCTACACAAGGGCAAAGAGACTATCCTCGTCAAATTGCGGTCTGGCAGAGTCAGTCACTTCCTCCATGAGCGTTTGAAAGTGCTCATAGTTGTTAGTCTGTGTCCAAGATAGATGGATTGTTGTTGCTTGATTAGCTAATACTTAGATATTCCAGTGGGTAGCCTACGGATGTAAGAATTCACGTCACTGCTCTTCTCAGTTACCACTCTTGCTTATTCCACAGTCTTGCTGTCATCTCTGCGTCAAGTTATCACGCACCTCTTACAAGAAACAAAATAACAGGCAGAGGGGCCTGAAGGGCTGGACAAGCAGAGACCGAAAGCAAAAATCTGAGAGGGTGAAGTACTTCCTCTTTCAATCTACAGTCCATGCAACATTTTCATCCATTGAACTGCTTCGGTCTCAATCCCTTGGTTACACTTCCTCTCTGAGCTATGGGAAAATAAATGTTGGGCACCTTCACAGTATTTGGTTTGTTTCAGGCTTTCCTCAGCTCCCTTGTTTGGCCCATACCCTGAAAAAGAACATCTGTAAGGCACATAAATCAATGACAATATACAGGGACAGAGTGATGAGACAACCTGTAGTCTGTCGACAACCTGTAGTCTGTCAATTCCCTGTGACCACATGCCAACCCAGTCCCTATATGCACCCTCCCTTCCCTGTTCACTAACACAGCTCTGTCTCTAACTGTAACGTTTCCAACCGTTTTCCCTCTCTCCACACACATTAAAAATAGACCTATATGAACCACACCTATATGAAACAGCCAGCATATATGGTTGAAGGCGTAATGGATTGGGAAGAGGTTTTTAACTAAATGTTTAAGGGTAAAGGTTATACGGTTAAATAGTAGAAAGTGTGTATCATAGAAACATACTTTTTCTTTGATATTCACTAAGTGACCAAAGTATTTTTAGGGACAGCAAAAGAATCCCTCATGTCCGTCCGCGTCGCCAATTTTAGGGCGAAAGAATGGCAAGAACTGAGGACAGTTTTCCCCATAATAAACACTTTTTTTTTTTAAGAGTACATGGGGCGAAAGTTAGTTCTTGAAAATAAATCCTGACACATTCGTACAACGTTTTCTATGGCTTCTTCCTCATCGTGATTATCAATGAAAACATTACTGAAAACTCTTGGAAAGTGTCCCTCCCTAGTCCCTACCCAAACCCACAATCGTCTGCTGGCTGAGGAAAAACAAGCTGGCTAGGTCGCAACAATAACACACTTCGTAAATTAGCTACAATCGCAAACTACTCAAAAACAGTTGATGACAAACCACAATGTTTGATTTAATTTAAACCATAGACATGTGGGTTTAACACACTTACCTACCATGTAACCAGAGGACATTATCAACCGCTAGGATCAGCAGTGACTGCCTGAGCTGAGGCTAGATTCGTTTGTATCCGGGATCTTTGGGAATTGCTATTTGCTAGCCGCTCACCCACAGACGAAGTTAAAAGTTACTTTGTCATAAAAATGTAATGAGCGCAAAACACAACTCGGCTAGATAACGGTATAGGAATAATTCCTCGAGAGTAGCTACGTTTCTATGCGCATTACAAACGCGTCGTGCTACAAAATGATCAATAGCGATGACTTGTGCAGGTCAGTCGGAAGGAGAAATACGAGGATCTATTGACCGTTCCGGGGGGGATGACTCAGGAAAGGTCGGAGCCTTAGACTAGTCAACGGCCCGACGTCTTCAGGCCACACATGAGTGTTGTTGAGTCACTCACATCCAAATCATGTGCTTCTCTCTCCTCTCTGTTCACCCCATCTTGCTCAGTGTGCTTTATCTTGTCTCATCAATACATACAAAAAAATAGGTCTGTTTGTACTATACTTGTTTAATGTGATTATAGTAGTAGGCTGGGTTACTTACACAATCTCTACAAATATGAAATATAAACACTGGGGAGGGAAACCAATATTCTAGAAATCTAAATGGAATAATCCAAGGCTTTATGTAGACAAGATATAGAGATTTTTCAAACAATGTATTCCTTCAGAGCATAAGGCCGGGGTTAATTTTTCATCAAGACTGATGCACAGATATAGAAAAGTGATCAAAATGTTTTATTATCATAAAACACATCAGGATGAATCCTGGAATGGAAGTCCTTTGGACAAGAGAGGCATGAGTTATGTACACAATAGTATAGTACAATTAATCAAGGAATAGCACATTATGAGCTCAAATCGGGTTATGTGTGTGTCCTCAGAAAGACAGCGAGAAGGTTCTGTGTGACAGGTTGGTGAATATGTCCATCTGGTGACTGCTTCCACCTACTGTCAGCACCTGGAAAAGCAAAGACATCACAACCACTTCCTTCATACACCAAAAACCACCACAGTCCCTGCTCAACAAAACTCAACCATATCAACACTGAATATCAATAATATCATCCAGGCTGTATCACATCCGGCCGGGATTAGGAGTCCCATAGGGCGGCGATTGGCCCAGCGTCGTCCGGGTTTGGCCAGGGTAGGGCGTTATTGTAAATAAGAATTTGTTCTTAACTGACTTGACTAATTAAATAAAGGTTTAATAAAAATTAAAAAATGTACTGAAGCTTTTATGTGGACAAAAATGTAATCATTAGTAATGCTCTTATCCACAGCGACGTACAGTAGTGAGTGCATAATTACGTAACTTTTTTTCTGTACTGGTACCCCATGGGAATTGAACCTTCAAACAAGGCGTTGCAAGCAACATGCTCTACCAACTGAGCCACACAGGACTTATGAACAAGAACAGGAAGAAAACAAGCGGGACGAGCGAAGAAGGAAATGTAACCTGAGGGGTTGGATGAGTAATGTGGAGTGTTCAGATGGTCTGTCTAATGACAGTGCTGTTGAGGTTCAGTGCCAGCGTGTTGAGGGAGTGGGGGGTGCTGGGGATCTGAGCCTTTACCTCTCCCCCGAGGAGACAGTGGGACACACACTGGCCCTCACCCACCGACAAGATCAACAGGCGGGGGAGAGGTCACACACACACACTGTCTGCAGTTAGAGAAAGACAAACACAAACTTTATTTCTCCCTTCCCACACAGTCTGACCCACACACACGTCTCACCGTGTCCTGGTAAAAGTTGGCTTGTCGCTGGCATCCGGAGAGAGAGAAGATGGAGGTGGGTGACATGGAGCGGAGGTGCCAGAGGGAAAGGGATGGGCCTCCTCCACAGAGCTGGTGGGGAAAAATAAGGCACAGGGGATAGGGAGAATTATTTAACTACATTAAAAGGAGATCAAATTGTAGGAGGAAACGCTGAGTAATGTTACAGTATCAGCATTGCAAAAAACATTTCAGGCATCTCGACTTTTCATCCTGAAGGACTAAAAGATAAGAGCGCGAGACATTCCACAGGTGGAGTTGACCTTCGTGACTGTTCTAATGTATCGCCATGGGGGAAGGGACCATTGACTTATGGGAAAAAACTCAATTGCAAGGGCTGCCCTTCCTCACCATCCAATCAGAGTCGGTCATCAGGCAGCTGATCCACTTGCCATATTGAGGGCGGGCGCATTCCTAGAAAGAGAGGGAGTGAGAGAAAGAGTAGAAGCTTGTTTGAATTATGATGTGTATTTTGTTACGCAATCTGCAGAAAGGGGGGGCGGACTATGTATTTTCATAAATAACAGCTGGTGCACAACATCTAAGGAGATCTCGAGCTATTGCTCGCCCGAGGTAGAGTATCTCATGATAAACTGTAGACCACACTACCTACCTAGAGAGTTTTCATCTGTATTATTCATAGCTGTTGAGGCTGGCACTAGGACAGCATTGAATGAGCTGTATTCCGCCATAAGCAAACAGGAAAACGCTCACCCAGAGGCAGCGCTCCTAGTAGCCGGGGAATTTTACTCAGGGCAACTTAAATCCGTTTTACCAAATTTCTATCAGCATGTTAAATGTGCAGAGGAAAGAAAACTCTGGACCACGTTTACTCCATACACAGAGATGGATACAAAGCTCTCCCTCACCCTCCATTTGTCAAATCTGACCATAATTCTATCCTCCTAATTCCTGCTTACAAGCAAAAATGAAAGCACGAAGCACAAGAGACTAGATCAATAAGAAAGTGGTCTGGTGAAGCAGATGCTAAGCTACAGGACTGTTTTACTAGCACAGACTGGAATATGTTCCAGGATTCCTCCGATGGCATTGAGGAGAACACCACATCAGCCATTGGCTTCATCAATATGTGCATGAATGACGTCGTCCCCGCAGTGACTGAATGTACATACCCCAACCAGAAGCCATGGATTACAGGCAACATCCCCACTGAGCTAAAGGCTAGAGCTGCCACCTTCAAGGAGCGGGACTCTAACCCGGAAGCTTATACGAAATCCCGCTATGCACTCCAACAAACCGGCTATGCTCCCCCTTACAAAGGGAAGCATAGCCGAGAGCTGCCCAGTGACACGAGCCTACCAGACGACCTAAACTACTTCTATGCTCGCTTCGAGGCAAATAACATTGAAACATGCATGAGAGCACCAGCTGTTCTGGAAGACTGATCACACTCTCTGCAGCTGATGTGAGTAAGACCTTTAAACAGGTCAACATTCACAAGGCTGCAGGGCCAGATGGATTACCAGGACGTGTACTGCGAGCATGCGCTGACCAACTGGCAAGTGTCTTCACTGATATTTTCAACCTCTCCCTGTCTGAGTCTGTAATACCAACATGTTTTGAGCAGACCACGAAAGTGCCTGTGCCCAAGAACACTGAGGTAACCTGCCTAAACAACTACCGACCCGTAGCACTCACATCTGTAGCCATAAAGTGCTTTGAAAGGCTGGTCATGGATCACATCGACACCATTAGCCCAGAAATCCTAGACACAATCCAATTTGCATACCACCCCAACACATCCACAGATGATGCAATCTCTATTGCACACAACACTGCCCTTTCCCACCTAAAGGAACACCTATGTGAGAATGCTATTAATTGACTACAGCTCAGCGTTCAACACCATAAGGACCCTGGGACTAAATACCTCCCTCTGCAACTGGATCCTGGACTTCCTGACGGGCCGCCCACCGCAAGGGTAGGTAACAACACATCCACCATGCTGATCCTCAACACAGGGGCCCCTCAGGGGTGCGTTCTTAGTCCCCTCCTGCACTCCCTGTTCACTCATGACTGCACGGCCAGGCACGGCTCCGACACCATCATTAAGTTCGCCGATGACACCGATGGTCACCGACAACGACGAGACAGCCTATAGGGAGGAGGTCAGAGACCTGGCCGTGTGGTGCCAGGACAACAACCTCTCCCTCAACGTGATCAAGACAAACGAGAGGATTGTGGACTACAGGAAAAAGAGGACCGAGCAGGCCCCCATTCTCATCGACGAGGCTGCAGTGGAGCAGGTTGAGAGCTTCAAGTTCCTTGGTGTCCACATCAACAACAAACTATCATGGTCCAAACATACTAAGACAGTTGTGAAGAGGGCACAACAAAGCCTATTCGGGGAATAGGAGACTGAAAAGATTTGGCATGGGTCCTCAGATTCTCAAAAGGTTCTACAGCTGCACCTTTGAGAGCATCCTGACTGGTTGCATCACTGCATGGTATGGCAGTACAGAGAGTAGTGCGAACGGTCCAGTACATCACCGGGGCCAAGCTTCCTGCCATCCACAACCTCAATAGCAGGCGGTGTCAGAGAAAGGCCCTAAAAATTGTCAAAGACTCCTGAACATCTAATCAAATGGCTACCCAGACTATTTGCATTGTCCCCCCCTCTTTTACACAGCTGCTACTCTCTGTTGTTATCATCTATGCATAGTCACTTTAATAACTCTACCTACATGTACATATTACCTCAACTAACCGGTGCCTCCTGCACATTGACTCTGTACCGGTACCCACCCTGTACATAGGTCTCGCTATTGTTATTTTACTGCTGCTCTTTAATTACTTGTTACTTTTCTTATTATTTCTTATTCTTATCTGTATTTAGTTTTAAACTCCATTGTTGGTTAGGGGCTCTAAGGGGGGGTTACATATTGTTTTACCTCAGGTTGGTGACGTTAGTATAAAAGTTTATAGTCAATTAAGTAATTTAATAAGTAATTTAATACTCAAAACTAGAATTACCAGAATTATAAAGCTGTTTGATCAACACTGACAAGTACAAAACTGCTTTGTCAAAGTCAGAATTTCTTATTTCAAGCATCTTATCCTTTTCATCTCTTCACATATTAAGAACAGATAATGACCAAATGGAATTCACTGTTTTATTGTCAATCTTACACACAGCAATCGTGTAGACAAAATACAGTACAGAACAAAGACAGTACACTTTTCATATCTGGGGAACACAGTATGAGTCATTTGAACTGTTGTACAATTCTATTACATCCCCAAGATGGTATTTGACTTGTACATAAGTTTGGCTCTTGTTGCTAATTGTGTAATAAGACGTAAAATCAACAAGCTTTTCAGCATCCACTAACTCAGTGGCCTGTGAAAGGTGTGGGACCTCAACTTGATAAGCCATGAAGTTTCTATCAAAGCGTATAGTTTGAAATGGTTGATATTCCAAACATTAAAGCCTAGAATCAAGAAGAAATATATGTTTTTGACCAGTCCAAATTCTGGCATATTACCATTCAGTACATTGGCAAAGATCATGGACTTCTGAGTTATGTATTTATTAGAATTTATTACAAGCCATTTGACTGATACAGCATGGTTTACTTCATTGAAACCTAGGAAGTCCCTCAATTTCCCACATAAATATTGTAGATCTTTAACCTCTGATACAGGTCCCATCTCCCTTTCATTTGAAAAAATTGGTGCATTGAACTGTCAACATTTTGGCAGCTTTCATATATTTGATTCTGATTGATCAAAGACTTGCAAAGCCCAAGCCCATTGGAAGCCCATTGTTTAAAGAAACTATTTTTAGACTCAAACCGCATACACATATGTCTATTCATTGGACCCAATGACTTTATCTGTGATGGCAAATGTATCATATAATGCTGTTTAGGTGTAACATTGCGGTCTGGAAAAAGCGCCTTCCAATGCTTCAAATGATTTTCAATGAGTAACTTCAACCTAGACACAGTCACAATGGAAAGAACAGGCGCAAATACTATCTGTACAAATACTATCTGTACTATCTCTATTAGCTCAATTATCAGTTGTATATATGCATTGACTTCCAAACTCCCCAAAAACAAATGGCAATATCCTTAGCAGGACAAGCATTTGCCCAGATGACTGTTTTAGTTTACCATCACTTGACTTTAATGTACTAACAGAAATTGGGGATGGCCGATCTCTAACATCTAGAGGGGAATAAGGGAAACCAAGAATAGCAGAATTCACTGAGTCCAGATCAATCTGTCCTGACACAACGAGATGATTCAAAACACATTTGACTTCCAATGGGGATATGCCCTCCAGAATGACATGCATAATGTCTTGCGGAGTTTGTATGATATCAAAGGCTGGGAATTCAACTAACTTGCTCCTTCTATTGATCCCATATGTTGTTCTCAGGCTGTTGCGAAGCAAGTCCGTCTGTGCCTTTTCTATTTCATCACACTGACATGCTTCTCCAATGTCTTTTTAGTATATACATCCTCATTGAAGAGTGACTGCATGCCCTCAAAAGAACACTCACAGTGTCTGCACTTACTGTAGGCAAAGCCCACACCCTCTTTGAACCCTGTTGTGCCAGGGTGTCTCCACAGAGAAACCATGGCACCATATATAATTTTCTCTCCGTTAATAGTTAGCATTTTAACCCCACTGTACAATGCATCCATGTCTTCCTTGATTCTATTCAATATTACATCTACACCAGATTGACGGAGGTCTGCTGATCTAGCCATGGCAAGTAGCCTGATAGCAGCCAGTTTAGACCTGTATTTTGGATTTATATTTCCTAGGGTGTAGTACACAATTAACTTGTTTTTTGATGCAAAGGACCTAGTGGATTACAGATTTCTATTTAATCCGTGTACAGAACAATCTGCAATGCCTTTGGTTTCTCTGAAAATAAGGGATGTGATTTTAGAAGAGCACCATCAACCATGTCATGAAAAAACTTTCCCTGCACATCTGGGGTCCCTTTTTAACCATAGACAAAATCCTTGGGTGTGATAAGAACTGTTCTAGACTTTTGACTAATGGTACATAATAAAATAATTGATCTTTGATGAAAATGTCTTTTGATCCTCCACATTTCATCCTGCATATGGTTCGAGCAATTGGAATTTCCTCTGCGTCCAAACAGCTTCTTAATACCACTGTCCTGTCTAAATGTTGTTGCAACGCCAGCAAAAGGGTCAATGAAATTGTCAAATATATCCATTGCATCTTTTTCAAGTTGACCTGATGTGCTTCCTGAATGCTTCTTTAGCACTGCTTCCATCTGCTTCCTGAGGTTGTCCAATAGTGGTGATTGATACTGCTGTACCCCAGCAACAATGTCATTCACACCTTTCTCAGAATGGGAGAGAGAGAGAGAGAGAGAGGTGGGAATGTCATCAATCATGGAGGTTGGAACACACCATCATGTATACACACCATCATGTAGGCAATATTAACCAGGTGAAATTGTGTTCATTGCACGCAGAGTCAGGGTATACGCCACAGTTTGGGCAGCCTGGCTCATTGCGAACTAATTTGCCAGAATTGTACGTAATTATGACATAACATTGAAGGTTGTGCAATGCAACAATAATATTTAGACTTAGGGATGCCACCCGTTAGATAAAATACCGAACAATTCCGTATTTCACTGAAATAATAAACTTTTTGTTTTCGAGATGATAGTATCATGCCCTGACCTTAGTTATCTTTGTATTCTTTATTATTTTGGTTAGGTCAGAGTGTGACAGGGTGGTATGTGCGTTTTTGTCATGTCTAGGTTTTTTTTGTATATCTATGGGGTTTTGGTATTGGTCTCATCGTTACGACGAACGTGACAGAGTTTCCGGATTCGACCATATTAATGACCAAAGGCTTGTATTTCTGTGTGTTATGTTATAATTAAGTCTATGATTTGATAGAGCAGTCTGACTGAGCGATGGTATGCAGCTGGCTCGTAAGCATTCATTCAAACAGCACTTTCTTGTGTTTTGCCAGCAGCTCTTCACAAGCACCGCGCTGTTTATGACTTCAAGCCTATCAGCCTAATGGCTGGTGTAACCGATGTGAAATGGCTAGCTAGTTAGCGGGGTGCACGCTAATAGCGTTTCAAATGTCACTCGCTCTGAGACTTGGAGTAGTTATTCCCCTAGGGCTGTGGCATTTCTGGAGCGATGGGTAACGCTGCTTCGAGTGTGGCTGTTGTCGATGTGTTGCTGGTTCGAGCCCAGGTTAGGTAGTTAGCAGAGAGGGACGAGGAGAGGGACGGAAGCTATACTGTTACACTGGCAATACTATAGTGCCTATAAGAACATCCAATAGTCAAAGGTATATGAAATACAAATGGTATATAGAGAAATAGTCCTATAAATACTATATTAACTACAACCTTAATACCTCTTACCTTGGAATATTGAAGTCTCATGTTAAAAGGAACCACCAACTTTCATATGTTCTGAGCAAGGATCTCAAACGTTAGCTTTTTTACATGGCACATATTGCACTTCTACTTCACCAACACTTTGAACATGTTCCATTATTTATTTGAGGCTAAATTGATTTTTATTGATGTATTATATTAAGTTAATAAGTGTTCATTCAGTATTGTTGTAATTTTCATTATTACAAACAAAAAATCGTCTGATTAATCGGTATCAGATTTTTTTGGTCCTCCAATGATCTGGTATCAGCGTTGAAAAATCATAATCGGTCTACCTCTACTACACATTCACACTCGAACTGAATTGAATGGGGGACACAACTACTTTTCACTAAAGAAGGGAAATGAGGTACAACATGCAACTTTGATCGAAGACCTAAAATCATGCCTGACAAAATCACAACGGTATCCTAATATAGTGCGGATACAGAAGTAGCCTATTCTACAACAGTGTAACTGTTATGTGCTAGTATTATATCTAATTGATCAATTCAATTATAAATGTGGATGGGTAAGCTACTTCATTCAATGATTACAGTATTGTACAAGGTAGATACAAGAGTAGTCTATAGTCTACAATAATAATGTAATTGAATGTGCTCTAGTATAATTTTTTATCATTGATGAATACAATTGTAAATGGGGATGGGTAGGCTACATAATTCAGTGAATACTGAATGTATTGCAATCTCTGGGAGTGTGTTAATGACGGCTGTTGAACTATGGCAATGTCAAACTAATTTCTAAATCTCTTTCTAAATCTCCTACTTTTAGTAGCCAGAGCAACCAATCAGCTGCTAAACCCACCACCCTCACTGTTCTCCCTCCACAAGTAACCACATCCTCTTCTCCTGTTCAATTACTTTGCCACGACACTAAACATGACTGTACATTTTCTCCTGTGTCCATCTCAGTGCAACATGATCCATCCAAGGCCTCAGCTGGATGCCTAAAATGTGATACATGTAAGCAAGATGCTATAGTGTAGTTTGTGTATGTGTGTGGATGGATGGAGTTCTAAGTAAAGACATGAGGAGATAGTGATGAGAGTGAGAGCATACAGTATGAAAATAAAGACTCCTTGGGATTTAAAATGAGTGCTAGGTGCCTCTTGTCTCCTTTTTGTCTGAGGATACTACAGTCACCCCTGGTGGAGGTTCTTGGAACACTGCGATTTAAGTCTGAGCAGATGTTGACGAAAATGTTCAAAAGGTGGTGGTGCTTTGTTGCGTGTTATTTTAAACAGGCTGATGTTTGAGTACAGAATGAAATGGTGTAAACTTAACAGGCTAAACTTGATGAGCACGCTGTTTGAGAAAGGGGTTCGAACAGGGTTCTTTGGCTGTTAACAAAGGAGAAGTCTTTTTGGTTCCATGTAGAACCCTCTGTGGAATGGAGCCCAAAAGGGTTCTACCAAGACACAGAAGGGGTTCTATATGGAACCAAAAAGTGTTCTATGGGGATAGAAGAAGAATCCTGTAAGTTTGCAGACAGCACCTTTTTTATCTGAGTGTAGGCCTATATTGCAGTGGTGGTTCAGTGGTTTTCTGTAAAAAAAAAAAAAAAAAATTGGTGGTGAGTTAAGATGATCAGAAATACTATGAAACATCCCCACTTTAAGCTGAGGCATGTGTGATCACTCAACATTGACAGGACCAACAAAAAAGACATGCTTACATGCAAACAAATGATAACATGTGTCTAACTTGCACCATTGTGCAATTATTAAGAGACACAAATAGCTAATCCTGGCTACCAATGTTCTAGCATTCATTTATTGAGGCAAGCAGATCAGAGATGTTAAGGTGGTACCCAAACATATGCCATGTGTATATGTGACACAAACATATGTAAGGTCATTTTATTTTGTTATTTTATGGAGCCATTTCTAGGCCTCCCTGGTATTTGCATTTAATTGATTTATATAATTACTGCCGCTAGAGGAAGCTCAATGGAGTGCATTTGTGAGATCTTGGACATTTCTTCTTCATTCTTGGAGAATGACTAGTTCTGAAAACTAACGTTTCCCCCGTCTCATCAATTAACCCTATAAATTCAGGTATGTAATGTGCAAAATTGCAATATGACTCAAATTATTGATGTAACATGGTTAATTACATAGTTCATGAGTTTGATGGTGTTCAAGGAATATGTGAAAAACTAGTTGGTATTTTCCCCATTGTAAGTATGTAGTTAGGCTAGGTTGCTAATGGTTTACTTTTAAAAATATATATATATATATTTTTTTAAATGAGCTTTTTCGAAATTGCCACTGATATCTATTTTATATATATATATATATATATAGTTATATTTTATATATTTTATTATATATATATAGTTATATCATGTGAATGTGTAGATGTATGGTGACTCCACGTTTGGATGAACGGACTAACGAGACTGCCATGTGCAAAGACGGGTACCAGGAATGATGGAAGGATAATCTGAAGGTAATTATCTTTGCACACAACACAGCAGTGTCCAGGCCTCCAGAGTACTCACCCTATCGCCTGATGTATGGATGAGAGCCGCAGCAGTTTACTCACGTAAACAATGCACGTGTATATGAAATGATTGCATATACTGTAGTATAAGAAAAGTGTGATTGACTTCGGGTTTTTCTATTGCTGTTTTTGTATAACGTACTTTGAGGTCCCTGAAACTCCACCTGATGTGGTGGAAGTGTCGAACCAGATCAGAACGCTTTCGAAGACCACCTTCAGGCGCGGACTTCCACATCCTTTTACCAGGTAAAAATTATTGTCCATTGTTAATTTATTTTCTGGCCTTCCAAGAGAGATATGAGTTATACATTTGTAGAAATATTAAATATTATTGCATTTCTATCAATCAAGGTGAGACTGAACATGGACAGGGTACATGAGAAAACGGAGAGCCACCGGAGTAGAATCAAGGGGACCAAGAGGTTCGACATCTGGGCAAATGACTTAGCTTGAAAGGAAGACGAGACCCGGGAAAGCTTGGTGCTTCTAGCTGGGGTCACCATCCGTTAAGGTGAATATACAAATCTCAGATAACTATTTTCATTTGCCATCTCGTGGTGTGCGGCATCGCCATGTTGTCAGCAGTACCAACACTGGCCCAGGGGTTTCTCCAAATAGTCAATCTCAAGGCTAACTACTGGGTCACGCTGAGTAACCGCCACTTCCAGTGTACGAAAGACTGATGAGAGTAAATATTAGTTAATTATAGGAGAGCTGTAGCTCCGGCAACCGGTGATGTGGAGCAGAGCATGCTGGGCGATCTCTAACTGAGGAGTAGGAAGTAACTAGAGAGAGTACACAAGCCGTGATAAATTCCAGCCATCTCATGTGATTACCCCCAGTTAGCATTCTTTGTTTTAGCCAAGGCCAGTGGGTGTCCTTCAGAAATGTGAGTTCATGTTTCTTACAATTCATGTGTTTGTTATGCTAATTAGCGTTTTTACCGTGAGCTAGCAACTGTAAGCTTGCTAACCCTGTTGTTTCTGTCATCTCATTTCAGACATTTAGCATTTCAGTGTCTAGTCTTATATGCCCTGTGGTTATATTGATGTATACTGTTTACTGATTATGTGGGTATTTGTTTTAGCAATGAGCCTTGTGGATGCATTATACATTGAAGTTGTGTGAGGATGATGGTGCTGATCAGTAGTACTGTGTAGTTACACTCTTCTGATCATTCATTAGTGAAGTCACAGCCATGTTGTTAGCCAGCAGATAACCAATTGTAGCCATATTATTTATAGCTTATGTAATTGTAGGTTGTATTAAGCCTATAACCTGCCATTTACTGTTGTATTTAATTTTCCCCTTTTCAGAACCACACAAACTCTTAGTTAACACAGTTGTCAAGCCATACTGTGCTGTATTTGCTCTGTTTAATCAGCGTCATTAAACAACCTCAACTGGCCTATCATCCGTGCCCTTACAAGCACCTGTGCTACGTAAAGTCCTCAACTACATCCAGGTAGGTACTGTTAAGGTGTATGACTTCAGTGGTCATGACATCTCTGTCTTTTCCAGGGACCATCTCTTACCTCCGTTATCAAACCCACTGACATAAAAAAAAGAGATGTTTTCTTTTCTGTCTGCCATTAACATTATTGCATGTCTAATCAAACATTTAAACAATTCAATAACTGTTTTTTTACATGCCTGATAATCCTTTAACCTGTGTGTTTGCTTGTTTACGTGTCTCCTACCCTTTCCCTTTACTCTGCTCCTGTTCTCCAGGACCTAGGGGTTATGCCCAACACCCAGACATGGATCCACCTGATGTCCTCCATTACCAACCACACTCCAACTTTCCATTACATCAGCTACTGTTATTGTCATTATCTGCTAAGAAAAAGCAAGTCGACTATCATACTGGGCTCATTATGTGAGATACACAGATTAGCTTAAAACACTAGCACTGCAAACACTCAGAACAAAGAGGGGAGCAGCGCCTGGACTTTGCAGTCTCCTTCTTTGAGTCCATCTTCCAAGACGGACGACCTGTTGAAAACAAGTGACAGGCAGAACCTCCCATCCACACAATACCCACCTCCTCTCTATTCCACACACCAGAATTCAGCATTTCAGTCTGATTGCCATGTGAGTGTACAAAAAAAGAAGTAAATTGACACATGTACCAATAAAATATTGCCAGATTGTTTTTTATAGCTGTTTCATAGGATGTTCATTATTGTCAATTGTAAGGTATTCCTTGATGGTATTTGTTAATTACAACAATTAATAATGTTGAAGACATACAATATATATGTTCAACCACAAGGGCGTACTAATGAGGTATGGTTTTAAAAATCATTTTGAGGACTAATATTATTTCAGTGTAGATAAGTGATGGCCTGTTTAAAATGAAAACATGCCAGCCAGACCAGCCAGTGTATTATTCAAATGTATTTGCATATGAATGGAGTGGAACTTTGTTGACTTTGTGATCTGTAAGGTAAGTAACAATGTGTGGATCCTAGTCAAGCGTTTGTCAAATCCAGATTTTTAAAAAGATTATGCGTATCAAATCTGTGGGCTAAATCAATGACAAACAGTTGACATGTTCAGGCTTCATGGATATGCGTAAAACTGCAACTAGACTGAAATTAATAGCCTGATTCAATGGGATTCTCCTGAATCTGTTGAACTGTTCGGTCTATGCATATACCAATACTGATTCTAACTTTTTGTTAGTTTGCGGTAGGCATTTAATAAACCAACCACATTTTCTTGTGATGTTGAGGCTGAGCAAGACCTTCGATAGGCTAACAGACTGCGGAAATAATCGTGGAATTAATCATTGTTATTGCCTAGATCACTTAATATAATCTGGACCGTTGCTTTTCCCATGGCATATGCATTTTGCCCGTCTCTATAACAAGGAATAGGCCAATATCCTCACATTTTATTTTGTATTTATTTTTTATTTAACCTTTAAGAAAGTCAGTTAAGAACAAATTCTTATTTACAATGACGGCCTACCAAAAGGCCTCCTGCAGGGACGGGGGCCTGGGGTTTAAAAAAAAATATAAATATAAGACAAAACACATCACGAGATAACACAACACTACATAAAGAGAGACCTAAGACAACAGCATAGCAAGGCAGCAACACATGACAACACAGCATGGTAGCAATACAACATGGTAACAGCACCAAACATTATTGGGCACAGTCAACAGCACAAAGGTCAAGAAGGTCTAGACAACAATACATCACACAAAGCAGCCACAACTGTCAGTAAGAGTGTCCATGAATGAGTATTTGAATGAAGAGATTGAGATAAAACTGTCCAGTTTGAACGTTTGTTGCAGCTCATTCCAGTCATTAGCTGCAGCGAACTGAAAAGATGAGCGACCCAGGGACCTTTAACAGAATGTGACTGACAAAACAGGTGTTGTATGTGGAGGATGAGGGCTGCAGTAGAAATCTCAGATGGGGTAGTGAGGCCTAACAGGGTTTTATAAATAAGCATCAACCAGTGGGTCTTGCGACAGGTATACAAAGATGACCAGTTTACAGAGGAGTATAGAGTGCAGTGATGTGTCCTATAAGGAGCATTTGTGGCAAATCTGATGGCCGAATGGTAAAGAACATCTAGCCGCTTGAGAGCACCCTTACCTGCCGATCTATAAATTATGTCTCCGTAATCTAGCATGGGTAGGATGGTCATCTGAATCAGTGTTAGTTTGGCAGATGGGGTGAAAGAGGAGCGATTACGATAGAGGAAACCAAGTCTAGATTTAACCTTAGCCTGCAGCTTTGATATGTGCTGAGAGAAGTACAGTGCACCGTCTAGCCATACTCCCAAGTACTTGTTTGAGGTGACTACCTCAGCCTCTAAACCTTCAGAGGTAGCAATCAGAGGGGCATTCTTCTTACCAAACCACATGACCTTTGTTTTGAAGATATTCAGAACAAGGTTAAGGGCAGAGAAAGCTTGTTGGACACTAAGAAAGCTTTGTTGTAGAGCATTAAACACAAAATCCGGGGAGGGGCCAGCTGAGTACAAGACTATAATTTGCGTATAAATGGATGAGAGAGAGCTTCCTTTTGCCTGAGCTATGTTGTTGATGTAAATTGAGAAGAGCGTGGGGCCTAGGATCAAGCCTTGGTGTACTCCCTTGGTGACAGGCAGTGGCTGAGACAGCAGATTTTCAGATTTTATACACTGCACTCTTTGAGAAAGGTAGTTAGCAAACCAGGCCAAAGACCCCTGAGAGACACCAATACTCCTTAGCCGGCCCACAAGAATGGAATGGTCTACCGTATCAAAAGCTTTGGCCAAGTCCATAAAAATAGCAGCACAATATTGCTTAGAATCAAGGGCAATGGTGACATAATTGAAGACCTTTAAGGTTGCAGTGACACATCCATAACCTGAGTGGAAACCAGATTGCATACCCGAGAGAATACTATAGACATCAAGAAAGCCAGTCAGTTGATTATTGAGAAGTTTTTCCAACACTTTTGACAAACAGGGCAAAATAGAAATTAGCCTATAACACTTAGGATCAGCTTGATCTCCCCCTTTAAATAAAGGACGAACTGTAGCTGCCTTCCAAGCAGTGGGAAACTCCCCAGAAAGGAGAGACAGGTTAAAAAGGTTGGACATAGGGGCAGCAACCTTAAAGAAGAAAGGGTCAAACCATCTGGGTCATTCTTTTGGGGGTCAAGTTTAAGGAGCTCCTTTAGCACCTCGCATTCAGTGACTGCATGCAGCGAGAAACTTTGTAGCGGGGCAGGGGTAAAAGAAGGAGAAGCATCAGGGATAGTCGCATTAGAAGTGGTGGGAGATGAGGAAATGTTGGACGGGCAAGGAGGCATGGATGAGTCAAATAGGAATCCAGACTTTAATGAAGTGTTGATTAAAGAGCTCAGCCATGTGCTTCTTGTCAGTAACAACCACATTATCAACATCACTACTTCCGGCGCCGACAGAGATGGCCGCCTCGCTTCGCGTTCCTAGGAAACTATGCAGTTTTTTGTTTTTTTACGTGTTATTTCTTACATTAGTACCCCAGGTCATCTTAGGTTTCATTACATGCAGTCGAGAAGAACTACTGAATATAAGATCAGCGTCAACTCACCATCAGTACGACCAAGAATATGGTTTTCGCGACGCGGATCCTGTGTTCTGCCTTACAAACAGGACAACGGAGTGGATCCTATGCAGCGACCCAAAAAACGACTCCGAAAGAGAGGGAAACGAGGCGGTCTTCTGGTCAGACTCCGGAGACGGGCACACCGTGCACCACTCCCTAGCATTCTTCTTGCCAATGTCCAGTCTCTTGACAACAAGGTTGATGAAATCCGAGCAAGGGTAGCATTCCAGAGGGACATCAGAGACTGTAACGTTCTTTGCTTCACGGAAACATGGCTCACCGGAGAGACGCTATCCGAAGTGGTGCAGCCAACGGGTTTCTCCACGCATCGCGCCGACAGAAACAAACATCTTTCTGGTAAGAAGAGGGGCGGGGGCGTATGCCTTATGGCCAACGTGACATGGTGTGATGAAAGAAACATACAGGAACTCAAATCCTTCTGTTCACCTGATTTAGAATTCCTCACAATCAAATGTAGACCGCATTATCTACCAAGAGAATTCTCTTATATTATAATCACAGCCGTATATATCCCCCCCCAAGCAGACACATCGATGGCTCTGAACGAACTTTATTTAACTCTCTGCAAACTGGAAACAATTTATCCGGAGGCTGCATTCATTGTAGCTGGGGATTTTAACAAGGCTAATCTGAAAACAAGACTCCCTAAATCTTATCAGCATATCGATTGCGCAACCAGGGGTGGAAAGACCTTGGATCATTGTTACTCTAACTTCCGCGACGCATATAAGGCCCTGCCACGCCCCCCTTTCGGAAAAGCTGACCACGACTCCATTTTGTTGATCCCTGCCTACAGACAGAAACTAAAACAAGAGGCTCCCACGCTGAGGTCTGTCCAACGCTGGTCCGACCAAGCTGACTCCAAACTCCAAGACTGCTTCCATCACGTGGACTGGGAGATGTTTCGTATTGCGTCAGATAACAACATTGACGAATACGCTGATTCGGTGTGCGAGTTCATTAGAACGTGCGTTGAATATGTCGTTCCCATAGCAACGATTAAAACATTCCCTAACCAGAAACCGTGGATTGATGGCAGCATTCGTGTGAAACTGAAAGCGCGAACCACTGCTTTTAATCAGGGCAAGGTGTCTGGTAACATGACCGAATACAAACAGTGCAGCTATTCCCTCCGCAAGGCTATCAAACAAGCTAAGCGCCAGTACAGAGACAAAGTAGAATCTCAATTCAACGGCTCAGACACAAGAGGCATGTGGCAGGGTCTACAGTCAATCACGGACTACAGGAAGAAATCCAGCCCAGTCACGGACCAGGATGTCTTGCTCCCAGGCAGACTAAATAACTTTTTTGCCCGCTTTGAGGACAATACAGTGCCACTGACACGGCCTGCAACGAAAACATGCGGTCTCTCCTTCACTGCAGCCGAGGTGAGTAAGACATTTAAACGTGTTAACCCTCGCAAGGCTGCAGGCCCAGACGGCATCCCCAGCCGCGCCCTCAGAGCATGCGCAGACCAGCTGGCCGGTGTGTTTACGGACATATTCAATCAATCCCTATACCAGTCTGCTGTTCCCACATGCTTCAAGAGGGCCACCATTGTTCCTGTTCCCAAGAAAGCTAAGGTAACTGAGCTAAACGACTACCGCCCCGTAGCACTCACATCCGTCATCATGAAGTGCTTTGAGAGACTAGTCAAGGACCATATCACCTCCACCCTACCTGACACCCTAGACCCACTCCAATTTGCTTACCGCCCAAATAGGTCCACAGACGATGCAATCTCAACCACACTGCACACTGCCCTAACCCATCTGGACAAGAGGAATACCTATGTGAGAATGCTGTTCATCGACTACAGCTCGGCATTCAACACCATAGTACCCTCCAAGCTCGTCATCAAGCTCGAGACCCTGGGTCTCGACCCCGCCCTGTGCAACTGGGTACTGGACTTCCTGACGGGCCGCCCCCAGGTGGTGAGGGTAGGCAACAACATCTCCTCCCCGCTGATCCTCAACACTGGGGCCCCACAAGGGTGCGTTCTGAGCCCTCTCCTGTACTCCCTGTTCACCCACGACTGCGTGGCCACGCACGCCTCCAACTCAATCATCAAGTTTGCGGACGACACAACAGTGGTAGGCTTGATTACCAACAACGACGAGACGGCCTACAGGGAGGAGGTGAGGGCCCTCGGAGTGTGGTGTCAGGAAAATAACCTCACACTCAACGTCAACAAAACTAAGGAGATGATTGTGGACTTCAGGAAACAGCAGAGGGAACACCCCCCTATCCACATCGATGGAACAGTAGTGGAGAGGGTAGCAAGTTTTAAGTTCCTCGGCATACACATCACAGACAAACTGAATTGGTCCACTCACACAGACAGCATCGTGAAGAAGGCGCAGCAGCGCCTCTTCAACCTCAGGAGGCTGAAGAAATTCGGCTTGTCACCAAAAGCACTCACAAACTTCTACAGATGCACAATCGAGAGCATCCTGTCGGGCTGTATCACCGCCTGGTACGGCAACTGCTCCGCCCTCAACCGTAAGGCTCTCCAGAGGGTAGTGAGGTCTGCACAACGCATCACCGGGGGCAAACTACCTGCCCTCCAGGACACCTACACCACCCGATGTTACAGGAAGGCCATAAAGATCATCAAGGACATCAACCACCCGAGCCACTGCCTGTTCACCCCGCTATCATCCAAAAGGCGAGGTCAGTACAGGTGCATCAAAGCTGGGACCGAGAGACTGAAAAACAGCTTCTATCTCAAGGCCATCAGACTGTTAAACAGCCATCACTAACATTGAGTGGCTGCTGCCAACACACTGACAATGACACTGACTCAACTCCAGCCACTTTAATAAATGGGAATTGATAGGAAATGATGTAAATATATCACTAGCCACTTTAAACAATGCTACCTTATATAATGTTACTTACCCTACATTATTCATCTCATATGCATACGTATATACTGTACTCTATATCATCGACTGCATCCTTATGTAATACATGTATCACTAGCCACTTTAACTATGCCACTTTGTTTACATACTCATCTCATATGTATATACTGTACTCGATATCATCTACTGTATCTTGCCTATGCTGCTCTGTACCATCACTCATTCATATATCCTTATGTACATATTCTTTATCCCCTTACACTGTGTATAAGACAGTAGTTTTGGAATTGTTAGTTGGATTACTTGTTGGTTATTACTGCATTGTCGGAACTAGAAGCACAAGCATTTCGCTACACTCGCATTAACATCTGCTAACCATGTGTATGTGACAAATAAAATTTGATTTGATTTTGACACTTTCAATTGATAAATTTTATGTAATAAGCTTCTAGTGTTAATGTGCAGAAAACCCAGGCTTTTAAGAGAGCAGAAATCAGTGAAGCAGATATCAGAGCACAAGTCAGAATTGGGGCTAGCAACTGTAGATGAGCCAGGATGTACATGCACATTTCCAGATATCATAAACAGTATCACATACTCCCTCAATTCGAACTCTGCTTTTAACCATAACACATCTCCACATATATGTATAGCCTAAGGATTGCATGGTGACAGTGATTGTGTCTGTAAACTGGGAAGTGGGGAAAAAGAGGTCAAATCAGAGAAAGATGCCAGAGTTTCTGAATTGGAATTCCGAGTTGGATGACTGTTAAAAAATATTTAAAAATCCCAGGTAGCTCGTTTTTCCTTTTTCTCCAGAGTTCCCAGTTGTCTTGAACGCACTGAAGTCGGAAGTCAGAGATTGCTGACTTCCAAGTTGTTTTTAATGCGCCACTAGAGACCAAGGCTACCTCTTGTTTCGGAGTAGGGCTACCTCCAACAAAGGAGCCCTTGTATGTGTATTGATATGAGAAATAGGAATATCTACACAGTAATGGTGGCTGGCTGTGATATCAACTAGCCTAATCATTTTTGTATTGAGGTGATTGTCGATTTAGCTAAAATAATATAATTGCTAATGAGGAAATTGCTAATGAAGGGCTAATGAAATTGATTAGATTACTCTGGCAATTAATATATATATTTTGCAAAATCATGTACATGGTTAATGGTGAGATCTTTAATAATAAACTAAACTAACACGTGACCAAGAACACATGTAAGACGTTAAGGCGTTCACGGTAAAGATCTTTTTTAATTTTATTTTTAATTTTATTTATTTATTTATTAATAACTAATCAATACATAAAGCACATGAGGGAACACAAGCATACATAGATTACAAACAATAGACAATCGAGCTAGGGGGTACAATATCACATGACAATTACACAAGGACCTTAAGGGACATGCATATACTTACAATTCTAACAGCTTTTTTGTTAGTAGAGCATTTAACCGTCTTAAAATACAGTTCAATTTATTTTTGTAGGGTACGAAAAGGTGGTTTTCTGTTTGTAAATTTACATTTGTGTATATGAAATTTGGCCAAAAGAATAATGAAATTAATTACATAAAAATTATTCCGCTCATTTCTATTGTATGTAAAGAATCCAAACAGTACATCTCTCCACAATAGTGTAAAATCTTCATAAATGTGTTCAATTATAAACCTACTGATGTCTTGCCACAGTTTTCTTACATGAATACAATGCCAAAAAAGATGCAAAACTGTTTCTGGGTGGTCATTACAAAAGGGGCAATTTGAGTTGATGTTTTCCTTAAACTTCTTCATATAGTGGTTGGCAGGATAATATTTATGAATCATTTTAAAGGAAACTTCCTTAATTTTGTTAACAACTAGGTATGTGTGTGGCAACATCCAAACTTTTTTCCAACAGATATTATCAATAAATCCATTCCAATAAGGCATGACATAAGGTATAGATACAACATCCTGCTGAAACAAGGATTGTATCGCTCTGTTGTTGAATGGACCAAAAGAGAAACAAATCTTCCCTACTGATGAGTCAACAGGGTCAACAGAAGGTAGGCTCTGAGGGTCAGGTCTTGACATGTTCCTGAATAACATAGCAACACCTGAGGGAATGGCATCTAAAACAATTGCAAAATCTTTAGGTGTTACAGGGACCTTGTAAAGTGATAAGAATTCTTTATAACTGAGTAAAAGACCCTCTGCATTTACCAGTTGGCTCACCAATAGGATATTATTTCGGAACCAATATTCTAAAAACAGAGAGGTATTTTTATACAATATATCCCGATTATTCCATATATAATATCTGTGTGGAGAAAAATTGTGTTTATAAATTAAGGACCATGACAAGAAAACCTGCCGATGAAAAGCAGAAAGTTTCACTGGAACTTTGTCAATATTATAATTGCAAAACAACATGAAGTTAAGGCCACCAAAAGTAGAGAAGACATGATGAGGAATAAAATTCCAGATAGAAGTGGGTCTTCTTAGGAATTGTTTTATCCAATTGATCTTAAAAGTATTATTTAAAGTAGTAAAGTCCAGAAAATTCAGTCCACCATTCTCATGTGTTCATTACAACAGTTTTCCTAATGTAATGGGTACGATTTCTCCAAAGAAAATTGAAAAGCATCTGGTCTATCTCCTTGCATATTTTTTCTTCTGTTTTTTTTTAATAAGAGGGTTACAATTTAGTAAGCCTCTAGACTTCTGATCCTTTGTAATGGTTATGCCTAAATATGTAAGTTCTTCTTTTACTGGAATATCACGGTAAGATCGTCCATGAACTTACACCCAAACGGACACGTGACGTGCCATTTCCACGTTATGCGACGTGAACGTGTCGGAAGTTTGACGCCTTAGAAAACAAAAACTTGTCTCCTTTGACAGTCTATGTTAATTCATGGCGATACTTTAGGTGACTTCGTGAGAGGTATCAGTAGCTTCACGAGTATTATTTATGACCTTCATCACCCCCTATACTGCTGCGAGAACAGTGCACTCCTTCTATGGAGTTTAGCGGTGGCTGGCATCCAACGTTATTGTGCATTAACGACACCTACTGTACCCCCCCCCCCGCCTGTCCAATATTAAAAATGGACAAACCTAAATATAGAGGGTTTCCTGTACATGCCCAGAATTGCATGCCGCAATTACACCCTGCTCGATGATTGCGACTAGTCGTAGCGAGCCGACAACACGTTCCCCTGACTCCCAAGTTTACTTAGATATATCGATATTTGTGCATAAAAGCGTTCCCACTACACTTGGAAAGTTTACCAACAAATGTTGTTTCCATCAGGCCTGTCATGTACTTAACTCGCATAAAAAGGTTGGATGGAAACCTGGTTAGTGATTGCACTTGTTTTTACTTACAAATTAATCCGCATTTAATGGCACAAAATTTTAGTTCAATGTTGCAGAGATTACTTAAAAACAATTGAATGGTTGAAAATTAATCACTGCCAACACAAATGATAATTTTTTTTTATTTATTATTCATTATTTTCAAAGAGAAACAAACCATGAGTTGCAGTTTCTAATCAACATGGAAACATCACATAATTCAGCGATAACCAAAACACAGATGGATCATACCTACATGTTGATCAACACAAATACAGAGGGGAAGAAAATGCACAGTGAATGTTACTTTGTTGTTTTGAGATAATTGAATAGGACTGTGTGGGTGTGCACACAGTGTTTTGAGTTTGGAAAGCTTTTGTGCTTAACTTTCCTACCATGGGCTCTTCCACCTACCATTTACAGTTACATTTCTTCCTTACAGTACAGCATAAAACAAAATGTACAAAACCCCTTGACTAAAAGCAGACCTCTTGGTCTCTGTTGGGTTTCAAATTCTGCCAACATTTTCTTCTTGTGGTGCAATCCTCATGCCACAGAATCAACAACAAAGCTTAATTCACTCAGTCATTCACAGATCAAATGTCCTTAACTTCCCCTCCCTTTAATATCCAAATGATACAGTCCAGTTCAATCCAGCCCAGAAGTGTTCGGATGGAGGAAGGGGGAGGGAAAGTGGCAATTACACTTCAGAGCGAAGGATCATTTTCTTCTCCTACTGCTTGGCGATCGGCTTGGGGATTGTCTGCTGCCACTCCTAGAAAAGAGGGGGAGAATAACCCAATACAATCAGTACTGATAACTCCACAATAATTATTTACATACAGTAGTTGCTAGAATAGTTTGTTTACATTTTAGTCATTTAAGCAGACTTCTTATACAGAGCGACGGACAATTAGTGCATACATCTTAAGATGGCAAGGTGAAAATCACCTGTTGCAGCAAGTACATTTACTTTATTTCTCAAAACATATACTTCTGTTGGAGTCAATCATTTTAAAGATTAGTCTGTTTTGTCCTAAAGAACACAGAAAAATATGTTTGCCTTCAAATTGGCTAGTTGACTACTGACCTACGGGTGGGTGGAGAATGTGCAGGTCGCCTCTGTCTGGGTGGAGAGTAGCTAAGGGAGCGAGAGTCTCTCAGCGAATCAGCTGGGACTCTTTGAGGTTGCGCTGGGCTGGAAAAGAAGACAGAGGTGTCAAATATCAACTGGTTCCTGTATGTTACAGAAATATTCCAGACTTTTTGAATAACATTCATATTTTATAAATAATATTTTAATTTCCATAACTAGAAACATTACATTATTATTATGAGTTCTGGGTCAAGAACCAATGGAAATAATAGATCTAGTTAACATTAACAACAATTCTGGTGGTCCTAGTCTTTTTGGTTACCACTTTTTCTTGTCTTCCTTCTCACTTTCAGAAGAGGAGGAGGAGGAGGAGCTATGGGTAGCCGTTATCCTGTCACCTCTGGGGGAGAGAGAGGGAGATATTGTAAAGAGAGGAATCATGTCAGCTCCATTTACGGCATTTCTATCCACAATGTGATCCAAATGTAAAACATGTCAATCATTTAACACCCCTCCTTACGCTTTTCCTTGCTCTGCATCAGAGTCAGAACTGTCTGATGAAGAGGAAGATGAGGAGGAGGAAGAAGAAGATGAAGAGCTGGGGCTGCCTTTCCTTTTCTCTTTGGCCCCCTTCTCGCTCACACCGTTTTCAGCCCTGACTAGTCGGTCTGAGGGATCGGTAGCGCCGCGTGAGGGGAGAGGAGATTGGGTCCTCGAGGTGTCTCGTAGAGATACTCTGGTCTCTGAATGGCTGAGGGCCTGTGGTGACCTGAAGTGGGGTGGGTCAGAGTGACGTGTTTCTTTGGGGTGGGCTCTGATTTCTGATTGGCTGGGAAGGGGACTGGTCTCCTTGGAGTGGAGCGGTGAGGGTATGGAACGAGCCTTCCTTCCTCTGTCTCCCCCTTTCTCTCGTTCGTCTCTATCACTTCTTCGGTCTTTCTCCACCGTTGGTTTCATCACTTTTTCTACAGGCAGCTCCTTCCTCTCTCGGGCCGGAGAGGGGGATGAGGAAGAAGAACCAGAAGAGGAAGAGCGACGGGGTGGGGGGACCTCTTTAATAGGTTGACGCTCTCGCCTCTCTTGCTCTTTTTCACGTTGCCGCTCTTTTTCCCTCGCTCTCTCCAGCTCTCTATTCTTTTCTCTCTCCTGGTCTCTCTGCCTTTCTCTGGATAGCGAGAGGCTGCTTCTACTTCCTCGAATGGGAGAGGGGGATCGCCGAGACCTGAGGGACGAGAAAATAAATACACAAATTAAATAAACAATTTAGAATCCGGTTTGGCATTCTGAGGTCTTAGCAGATTTGAATTGAGTTATTATTGATTTATGTACGCAGGAAGTTGCCCCACTGTGTGTGATGTTTGATGTAGTGTGTAGTTGAGTTGTGTTTGATTTGTTGTGAATAGGTCCTGGTCGTACCTGTAGAGGGGACTGCGTCTTCTGGGGCTCCTCGACCTGCTCCTCCTGGCTCCTCTGTCTCTGGAGCAATCCCTCCCCCCTCTATCCCTCACTCTCTGCCTCTCTCGGTTGTGCTCTAGCTCCCGGCTGCGGCTCCGCCGTGGTGCGTAGGCGCGAGTCGGGGAGCGGGTAGGAGGCGAGGCTCTCCGGGTGCTGGCTTGTCGTCGAGGGCTGGGGGAGTGATTGGGGGGGTCCTGGTACTGCCGTGGGGGGGTGCGGCGAGGGGGGGAGGGCCGCGGGACAACTGCTATTGCGGGGGCTTTTGGGGAGGGCGCCCTCTTCCTCTCCCATTCCTGCTCAGAGGGGCTGTGCCTCTCTGCCCTCCTGGCCTGGCTCTTCACCCCTCCCTCTCTCTCCTTCTCCCGCTCCTTTTCTCTTTCCACTTCAGTGGGGGCGTACCTCTCACCTCTGCCTTGGGGGGCTCCTCTTCTGGGAGGAGAGGGTGGAGGGCTGGAGCTCTCTACCTCCGTTGGGCTGTACCTCTCCTGTCCCCTCCCTCGCTCCTTCTCTCTGTCTGTGGGGGGGGAGCGTTCGGCAGCAGGGGGGCGTTGGGCAGCAGGGGACGGGTTTTCCCTTTCAGAGAGCATGACCCTGTCCCCTCCTCCCGTTCTCTCACATTCCTTCTCTCTCCCTATAGCTCTCTGTTCGTCACTCTCCGAAGCGCTCCCTCTGTCCCCATTGGCCTGATACCTCTGGAAGGCGGCACCTACGGCGGGAGGAGTGATGAGGGAGGGGAGGGCTTTCTTCGCCGGGCTGCTCTTCACCATGGTTTCCTTTTTCTTCTCTTCCTCGTCGGAGGATGAAGAAGATGATGAGCCAGAGGAGGATGAGGAAGAACTGTCGCTGTCACTCCCGCTGCTACTGCTGCTGCTTTCCTTCGCTTTGGGCTTCTCCTTGTCTTGCTCCTTTTCCGACAGGCGTTGGTCTCTGTTCTCCCGCCTGGTGTCCTCCTCAGTTTGTCTTTTTCGCTCCCTCTCGACTGTCCCCCTCTCCCCAATTCGCTCCACGGGGAGGTCTTCAGACAAACAGATAGACGGATGTTGTTGAGTAGAAGACAATCTGCCAGTTCTCTCGCGCTCTCTCCCTCCATCTCGGTCTCGCTCCCTCTCTTTTTCCCTTTCACTCTCCTGCTTCCTCCGCTCATCTTGTTTCTGCCTCTCTTCATTCAATTCCCTCTCCCTCCTTTTACCCCTCTCCTCCGGTTTCCACTCGTTCTCTGTCCTTCCCTCACGCTCCCTTTCTTTCTGTCGTCCATTGGCGAGAGGTGATTGAGGGACAGAGGATGTGGAGTCGCAGGATGAGTTTCTACCCCTCCCTCCATCGCTTTTCCGACTCGGGAGAGGTCCTTTCTCATTCCCTCTCCCCCTCTCTCTGTCAGCTGGGGCTCGGGGGGGGACATTTCTTTCCTTTCCACGCTCCCCCTCTCCACTCCTTGCTCCCTCTTTTTCTCGTGATGGAGACACAGAGGAGTCTCGTCTTTGTGGTTTGTCCTCCTTTCCGCTCCTCTGTTTCCTGGTGTCCGGTTGTTTCGGGGGTGGAGAGGGGGATGAAGAGTCATCTCTGCTCCTCTGCAGCATTGTTCTCTGATTTCCTCTATCCTTCTCTCGCTCTCCACTTCTGGAGCGCCTGGCTTTCTCCCGTTCCAGTCGAGGAGGAGAGGGGGAAGAGGAGTCGTGTCTCTTTCTTGTAGGCTTCACTTTCTCACGCTCCTTCTCTCTTTTTTTCTCTTTGTCCTTCAGTCGCTCCTTCTCCTTTTCCTTGTTTGCCCTCGGTCGGCGTTCAGGGGAGCTGTGATACCTGGGAGATCTCTGAGAGGGAGAGAAGGAGGTAAGGAGAGTGAGGTGAGAGGGAAAAGGAGAATGAGTGAGAGTGCTGAAGGCCATTGATTATGCCGAATTGTCACAAAACAGGAGATAAGGTTTTGAAATAGTAGAGATCTGATCACCGGACCAATCACAGGTGGTCTTACCACTCTGCCTCCTGGACGCCCGTCCTCACGACTACAACCCCTCCTGTCAGGAGCCAGCCCCCTTCTCCCTTCTTCTGCTCTCTTGACTGGCTGGTTCTGCTGCCTCTCTCTCAGCAGGGGAGGGGATTGGCTGATCAAATGGAGACAAGGCATGAGAGATGGAATAACAGCATGGGGTGCAACTCAAAACTCTGCCTTGACTTTTAAGTTATTGAATGACTAGGAATTGAGTAACTATGTGAGTAGGGTTGCACATTTTCGGTAACTTCAACGAGGATTTGTGGAAAACCTGGGAATTTAGGGGAAGTTACAACCCCAAATTGTGAGTCATGACCTCTGGTGACCCGGAAGTACCTGTGAGCAGAGCTTGAGGACCCACTCCTATGGCGCCGTGTCTTACCCTGGGGCGGAGTCTCATTTTCACTTCTCTTGCGTTTTTTCTTGGACGCCTGCTTCTCGTCTGAGGAGCTGAGAGGGAAAAGAAACAAAGTATTTAGTACACACACACACTATGAACCACTTTCTGTAGGACCCACCTGTCTTTGTCACCCTTTTTTTCTAGCCTGTCCCTAGAACAGAGAACAAAGTCTGTTCATTAAGCTGAAAAAGGTAAAAGGCTCGCACACATCACACCGAACGTGAATCTAGCGTTTGTCTGTTGATCGTTCAGCATGCTTTGTTTTGGGGGGGAACGCCCGCTGTAGATGTAATTTTTTCACGTGATTCTCCACGTAAAAATCGGTAGGCAAATTACATTGAGGTGCTAAGTATGAGTCCTCGCTAGCAAACTAAAAGCTAGCACATCCCTTACACAAGAGGTTCTGATCCACTACAATTTAGATGTTCTGAAATAACAATACCAATGTTATGAAACTACGCTGGACATGAAATCCATTCACCGTCTGCAAAATGTAAAAAAATGGAAACCTTTTCTTTTTCCTCTTTTTAGTTTTCACCCGTGTAGGAGAGGGGGAGGGACTCTCTGAGCTGAAGAAGAGAGTAAAGTGATCTGTCAATCAAACAAGCTATGCATTATTTTTACGCATGCACACAAAATAGGACTTTCTCCCTTCCCTTCCCTCACCTGTCTCTGTTCTTCCTTTTCTTCTTCTTACGGCTCTGCTTTCGGGCTGGTGAGTCCGAGTCCTCTGACTCTCCTACCAGCCTGAGAGAGAGACGGAGGGGGAGAGAAAGAGATGGTAAGTAACAGATAAACAAAGGAAAATCAGAGTTACACGAGTAAGTCTAGCTAGGAGAACCCCCCCCCCCCTCCCCTCCCCTCGACTCACACGTATTTCTGCTGCTTCTCTTTCTCCAGCCTCTCCTGCTCCCTCTTCTCCTTCTCTCGCTCCTTGCGTTCCGGGTGGAACGAGGAGCCGTCTACGTAGTCAGTGGCGATGCCGAACGCCGCCTTTAGCCGGTCGTTCTTCTGCTGATTGGCTGCAGCCAGGGCGTGAGTCTCTGTCGCCCTGAAGGAGGGGGGGGGGGGACCATTGTTCAATAGGTCCTATTATTGTCACGCTTGGTTACTCCCCAAAGAGAGGAACAGTGATGTTTCACCACCTTGTTCAATGGCCAGCAACTGTTGGAAGAGCCACGTCATCACGCAACAGACATCAGAGCGCACAACAGAACAGTGTACAGTGTTATGAAATATTTGATTAAATCATTTAAAAAAATCATAGCTAAAAGTTTGTACTGATTTCGTGATGCTTTTACGTCTGGGACCAAAAATGTGTGTCCCGGATTCCAGTTAGCTGCTAGCCATCATGAAAACGGAGCAGGCAAACGTTGGCCGTGCTAGCCCACCAGTGTTTCCATTCATGGCTGGGCGCAAATGCTTCAGGTGTGAGATGATTTCCACACAATCACAAGATGAAGATAAGGTGGAACTGGAAAATGGACAGGGATGTGTCTGCCCTAAATGCACCACCATCAAACATCTTAGGGAAGAGATCCTCCGGCTGTTAGCTCGGCTGCGAGAAAAGAAACATCTGCTTTCTAAGTACATCAACCTTGCTGTAACCCAGGCAAACCAAATATGTTTTAAATGCCTCCTATAGCAAAGCTAATTATGAGTCGGGCGGCGTTGATCTGTCCCGATTAATTAGGGCCGATTTCAAGTTTTCATAACAATTGGAAATATTTAACTAGGCAAGTCAGTTAACTTTTTATGGCTGGAGGGGCAGTATTGAGTAGCTTGGATGAAAAGGTGCCCATTGTAAACAGCCAGCTCTTCAGTATCAGTTGCTAATATATGCATATTATTATTAGTATTGGATAGAAAACACTCTGAAGTTTCTAAAACTGTTTGAATTATGTCGGAGTATAATAGAACTCATATTGCAGGCAAAAACCTGAGAAATTCCACTTCCTGTTTGCATTTTTTCTGGGAGTGGCAGATTTTCAACCAAGCTCATTGAAATTGCAGCGAGATATGGATGAGTTTTTACTTCCTACGCCTTCCACTAGATGTCAACAGTCAATAGAACTTTGTCTGATGACTAATGTTAAGGGGGGGGGGGGGGTCGAATGAGACAGGAAATAGTCACCACTGCCACGAGTTGAACATGCTTTCACTATGCGCGTTCACAGGGGAAGGACCTGCGTTCCACCGGTCATCTGAAGTCATTCTAATTCTCCAGTTGGAACGTTATTCAAGATATATGTAAACAACATTCTAAATATTGATTCAGTACATCATTTGACATGTTTCTACTGCCTGTTACGGAACTTTTGGACATTGTCACGTTATAGTGGACGTGCTTTGTGACTTTGGAATTGTTTACCAAACGCACTAACCAAAGTAGCGAATTGGACATAAATAACTGACATTTTCGAACAAATCAAGCATTTATTGTGGACCTGGGATTCCTAGGACTGCATTCTGATGAAGTTCATCAAAGGTAAGGAAACATTTATCATGTGTCTTCTGGTTTCTGTTGACTCCAACATGGCGGCTAATTTGGCCTCTGTTCTGAGCTCCGTCTCAGATTATTGCATGGCTGGCTTTTTCCGTAAACTTTTTTTGAAATCTGACACAGCGGTTGCATTAAGGAGAGGTATATCTACAATTCCATGTGTATAACTTGTATTATCATCTACATTTATGATGAGTATTTCTGTTGAAACGATGTAGCTATGCAAAAATCACTTGATGTTTTTGGAACTAGTGAATCTAAATAGCCAATGTAAACTCAGATTTTTTTATACAGTGCCTTGCGAAAGTATTCGGCCCCCTTGAACTTTGCGACCTTTTGCCACATTTCAGGCTTCAAACATAAAGATATAAAACTGTATTTTTTTGTGAAGAATCAACAACAAGTGGGACACAATCATGAAGTGGAACGACATTTATTGGATATTTCAAACTTTTTTAACAAATCAAAAACAGAAAAATTGGGCGTGCAAAATTATTCTTAATTATTATTAGTTGTTACCCATGCAGAGCAAGGGGAACGCTGCTTCGAGGGTGGCTGTTGTCGATATGTTCCTGATTCGAGCCCAGGTAGGGGCGAGGAGAGGGATGGAAGCTATACTGTTACACTGGCAATACTATAGTGCTTATAAGAACATCCAATAGTCAAAAGGTATATGAAATACAAATGGTATAGAGAGAAATAGTCCTATAATAACTACAACCTAAAACTTCTTACCTGGGAATATTGAAGACTCATGTTAAAAGGAACCACCAGCTTTCATATGTTCTCATGTTCTGAGCAAGGAACTTAAACGTTAGCTTTCTTACATGGCACATATTGCACTTTTACTTTCTTCTCCAACACTTTGTTTTTGCATTATTTAAACCAAATTGAACATGTTTCATTATTTATTTGAGGCTAAATAGATTTTATTGATGTATTATATTATGTTAAAATAAGTGTTCATTCAGTATCATTGTAATTGTCATTATTATAACAAAAAATTACAAGAAAAGAACATATATCTTAACTATATATATATATATTATTTTTTTTTAAATGGCAGATTAATCGTTATTGGCTTTTTTTTGGTCCTCCAATAATTGGTATCGGCGTTGAAAAATCATAAATCGGTCGACCTCTAGTTTAAACAACCTTCATTTTAGGAGTTTATCTTTACGACCCTCGCTGGCACAGGTTAGGTTAGATAATTCTCTGGCCCCCTCCCGAGCTACCGAAGGGGTTTGGAACTTTTCAGCCGACTCTTTGCCCTAAACGAGCACCTGAATAAACTTTGCAATGACAAGAATGTCTTTTTGTGGGTGCAACCAGCACTTTTTAAAAGAGATATGATTACACCTAAGCGCAGGGGTTCCAATTTCCAGCAACATCGCAAACTGTTTTAGAGACTGACAGACAGGGTCTGGTAGTACTCCAGTTGTCCCTGTTAGAATAAGCAAGAGGACTTGGAAACCATATCGTATCATTTGGTTGTTACTCCATTGGTTACCTCTAGGCAGATGGCCCAGGTGAAGAGTGGCCCATACATCTTAACTTCTCCTAGGGTAGGGGGCAGCATTTGGAATTTTGGATGAAAGGCATGCCCAAATTAAACTGCCTTCTACTCAGGACCAGAAGATAGGATATGCATATAATTAGTAGATTTGGATAGAAAACACTAACAGTTTTCAAAACTGTTAAAATAATGTCTGAGTATAACAGAACTGATTTGACAGGCGAAAACCTGAGAAAAATCCATTCTGGAAGTAAGACATTTTTTTGGGTGTAGTTTTCTATTCAATCTATCCATTACAGTATCCATTGACTTAGGACTCAAATTGCAGTTCCTATGCCTTCCACCAGATGTCAACGGTCTTTAGAAATTGTTTCAGGCTTGTATTCTGAAAAATGAGGGAGTAAGAGCAGTCTGAATGAGTGGACAGAGCTTTTTCATGCGCGCGACCAGAGAGAGTGCCTTTCTTGTTTACCTTTTATATTGACAACGTTATTGTCCGGTTGAAATATTATAGGTTATTTAGGCAAAAACAACAACCTGAGGATCGAATATAAACATCGTTTGACTTTACGGATACAATTTGGATTTTTTGTCTGCCTGTTGTGACTGCGTTTGAGCCTGTGGATTACTGAAGAAAACGCGAGAACAAAACGGTTTTCGGATATAATGAGAGACTATCGAACAAAAGGAACATTTATTGAATAAATTAATGTATTCTGAGTGCAAACATATGAAGATCATCAAAGGTAAATGATTAATTCTCTCTCTATTTCTGACTTGTGTAACTCTTCAACTTGGCTGGTTACTGTTTGTAATAATTTGTCTGCTGGGCTATGTTCTCAAATAATTGTAAGGTATGCTTTCGCCGTAAAGCATTTTTGAAATATGACACCGTGGTTGGATTCACAAGAAGTTAATCTTTAAACCAATGTAAAATAGTTGTATATTTTCTGAAATGTAATAATGAGTATTTTTGTATTTGGCGCTCTGCACACTCACTGGATGTTGGCCAGGTGGGACGCTAGCGTCCCACATACCCTAGAGGTTAAATGCAATCACTAGTAAAACCTCTCTCGTGAATAACCTCATTACATTACTGACCGCAAAGTTGATTGCATGTTACTCACTGAAACATGGCCATCGACTGTAGTGCTGCTCTTATTGAAGCTTCCCCCCCAGACTACAGCTTTTCATACTCTATCAGAAAATTATTTTCACTAATGCTCTCAGCTGTAAGGACATTTCATTTGGCGACTTTGGGTCTTTCGAGCAGCATGCTATACTGTTTAAATTTTAGCCACCAGTGCTGGCCATAACCTTGTTTAGGCCACCAAAGCACTGCCCCACTTTCTTTACCGATTTCTCTGTACTATTGTCCTTGAGAACTATGATAAAATCATTGTGTTGGGTGATTTTAATATTCATGTTGAAAAAGCTGACGAAGGCCGTGAGGCCGATATGTAAAGCTTATTAACCTTTTTCAGCTAGGGGGCACTATTTTTATGTTTGGAACAATAACGTTCCCAAAGTAAACGGCCTATTTCTCAGGCCCATATGCTAGAATTGACAGATTAGGATAGAAAGCACTAAAGTTTCCAAAACTGTCAAAATATTGTCTGTGAGTATAACAGAACTGATATTGCAGGTGAAAACCTGAGGAAAATCACACCAGGAAGTGGCTTCTATTTTGAAAGCTCCATGTTCCATAGCCTGCCTTCGCTCCATTTAAAGGGATATCAACCAGATTCCTTTTCCTATCGCTTCCTCAAGGTGTCAACAGTCTTTAGACATAGTTTCAGGATTTTATTTTGAAAGATGAGCGAGAAAGATAACATCGCGTCAGTGGATAGCTGAGTGTTCGCATGAGTTTTGCTTCCGCAACACAGTGGGGCAGCCATTGACTCTCCCTCTCCTACTGAAAAAGAGACAGTGCCGGTTGATATATTATCGATTATATATTCTAAAAACAACCTGAGGATTGATTATAAAACACGTTTGACATGTTTTTGTGGACATTACGGATACTATTTGGAATTTTCGTCTGCGTTGTCGTGACTGCTCGAGCCTGTGGATTTCTGAACATAACGCGCCAAACAAACTGAGGTATTTTGGATATAAAAATAATCTTTATGGAACAAAATAACATTTATTGTGTAACTGGGAGTCTCGTGAGTGAAAACATCCGAAGATCAAAGGTAAGCGATTAATAAGCGATTAATTTTATTACTTTCTCATTTGTGACCAAGCTACTTTGATGCTAGTTTTTCATAATGTTTTGTCTAGTGATCGATAAACTTACACAAACGCTTGGATTGCTTTCGCTGTAAAGCATATTTTCAAAATCTGACACGACAGGTGGATTAACAAAACCGGTTAGGGCAAGGTGAGACGTCTGCGTCTCACATAGCCTACAGAAAATGGAAATGCGCAACGCCAAATGCTAATAGTACTCGCTAAAACTCAAACTTTCATTAAAACACACATGCAGGGTACTCAATTAAAGCATTAAAATGCTTTTCGGCGAAAGCATGAGAAGCTATTATCTGATAGCATGCAGCCCCCCGCAATACCGGAAAAAGACGTAAACAAAGGAATTAGCGTAGCCGGCGCTACACAAAAACGCAGGAATAAAATATATAACATTCATTACCTTTGACGAGCTTGTTTGTTAGCACTCCTATATGTCCCATAAACATCACAATTGGGTCTTTTTTTCGATTAAATCCGTCCATGTATACCCAAAATGTCCATTTATGAAGCGAGTCTGATCCAGGAAAAAGCAGCTTTACAAAACGCTACGTCATTTTTTTTTATTAAAAAAAGTTGCCGATAAACTTTGACAAAACACTTCAAAACTACTTTTGTAAGCCAACTTTAGGTATTAGTACACTTGAATAATCGATCACGGGCAATCTGTATTCAATAGCAGCAGTTCTTGAAATGAAGCTCCGTTTTCTCTCTCTCAAAAGTTCAAGATGTGTACTTGATGACAGGAAGTGCCTATTTCTCATCTGACCAAGGATTAACTTCATAGCAAATGACAGTACTGGCGACATCGTGTGGAAGCTGTAGGCATTGTAACCTCCTAGCTATCTATTTTCCCTTGCCATTGACAATACAGGCAACTGGCGGAAGGATTTTTTTTTTGTGAACAGTTTTCCTTGGGCTTTTGCTTGCCCCTCACGCTCTGTTATAGTCACAGACATGATTTAACTAGTTCTATAAACTTCAGAGTGTTTTCTATCCACACATACTAATCATATGCATGTGCTATATTCCTGGCATGAGTAGCAGGACGTTGAAATTTTGCGCAATTTTTAACAAAATGAAGAAAATGAAGAAAAAAAAGACCCGAGCTTTAAGAGGTAACAAAAAACGAAACTGTGTTTTGCTATATTGCACTTGGGATTTCATGAATATAAATATTTGTAGTAATATTATTTGAATGTGGTGCTCTGCAATTCAGCGGTTGTTGATGACAATTATCCCGCTAACGGGATGGGTTGCGTCAAGAAGTTAAAGAGCATTGATACTATCAAGAGCAGTGTTTGAGTTTCTTCTTTTCTCTCATTTTATTCAACTGTTACCATGCACATGCAAAAAAGATAGCTCAGATGTGCGAGTGCCTTTTGAATAATCATGTTGACAAAGAGTGACTCCAAGGATATTGAATTTCTGAATCTTTTGAGCTTTATGGACTTCATCCAACATGTTACTGGGCCGACCAATAACCGCAGCCATACTCTGGACCTGATTATTACCAAGGAGCATTCTATTGACATATCCTCGATTGTTGACGTTGCTTCAGCTGACTACCTTGTTGCCCATAACAGAGTAATGCTGAACGCATTATTAAGAAACGCTTTAAGATTTTATTGAGTGTATGAACAATACTCCACCTATTCTGCCTTCCTCTTGTGATTATTTAGTTGACAACTTTAATAGCAATTAAAGGGCAACCATTGATGCCATAGCTCCAGTAAAGTTGAAAAAGGTCACATCCAACTGGAGAGCCCCCTGGATGACGAAGGAAACTAATACATTTAAGAGAATTCGCAGAAAGGCAGAGCAGAAGTGGAGAAAGTCAAAGTTGCAGGTCCATTATGATAATCTGAGAGAGCAACTTGGCATATATAACAAGGCAATTAGCAATGCCAGTTGAGGAAACTTTTCTAACTTGATCACTGAATCAGAATAAATTCTAGACTGTTCTTCTCGACCAGGTGGCCTGATAAATCCTATATGAAGTTTCTTCCACATCGAAATGTGATGAGTTTGCGGCATATTTCCGAGATAAGATAAACAATCTGGGTATCAGTCAGGCAAGACCTGATGAGAAGTTTGATAATAAACATCCCTTTTTCTGGACCGTGTCTTTCAAAGATATTGGGATTTTTACAAATGAACTTCACAGATCTTCATTGTAAGGGGTTTAAACACCGTTTCGCATGCTTGTTCAATGAACCATAAACAATTAACTTCTTTGGGACAGGGGACAGTATTTTCACATCCGGATGAAAAGCGTGTCCAAAGTAAACGGTCTGCTACTCTCAGACCCAGAAGCTAAGATATGCATATTATTAGTAGATTTGTATAGAGAACACTCTGAAGTTTCTAAAACGGTTTGAATCATGTCTGTGAGTATAACAGAACTTATTTGGCAGGTCACTCTCTTTTCAATTAGGTTTCATTGGGAATCCAGATTTCTAATCGACTTCCCTGCAGTTCCTATCGCTTTCACTGGATGTCAAACAGTCTTTAGAAATTGGTTGAGGTTTTTCCTTTGAGAAATGAAGTAACACTGTTCAGAATGAGGCTCGAGGGATGTGTACTCTTTGTTAGAGGCGCGTGACCTGAAAGCACGCTCCACTTTGTTTTCCTCCGGTATTGAACACAGTATATCCTTTCTTCAATTTTATCGATTATTTACGTAAAAAAAAAAAACTAAAGTTGTATTACTAAAGTATTTTGGACAATGCTTGCAGGTAACTTTTTGAGATATTTTGTAGTCACGTTGCGCAAGTTGGAACCTGTGTTTTTCTGGATCAAACGCACCAAATAAATGGACATTTTGGATACATATCGACGGAATTAATCGAACAAAAGGACCATTTGTGATGTTTATGGCACATATTGGAGTGCCAACAGAAGAAGATCGTCAAAGGTAAGGCATGAATTATATTTCTGCATTTTGTGTCGTGCCTGCAGGGTTGAAATATGATTTTCTCTCTCTGTTTACTGGGGTGCTATCCTCAGATAATAGCATCGTTTGCTTTTGCCGTAAAGCATTTTTTAAATCTGACACGCTGGCTGGATTCACAAGTTTAGCTTTAATTTGGTATATTGAATGTGTGATTTCATCAAAGTTAAATTTTTATAGTAATGTATTTGAATTTGGCGCTCTGAATTTTCACTGGATGTTGGCCAGGTGGAACGCTACCGTCCCACATATCCCAGAGAGGTTAATGAACATGCACCTGTGGAACGGTCGTTAAGACACTAACAGCTTACAGACAGTAGGCAATTAAGGTCACAGTTATGAAAACGTAGGACACTAAAGAGGTCTTTAATATATATCATATCATTAATTTGAGATTGCTGTAACTCAAACATATCTATTGCTTGCATATTCTCCATCATGCATGTGTTCGTAATATATATATAAATCGGGGAATCTAATGAAATAATCTCCAAATGATCCGGAAGATATATTACGTCGGGATCACCATTAACTGTAGTGGGCAGTAATATTTGATATGTGAATATGCAGTATATTATAAACTCGGCAACAACAAAAAACATCCCTTTCTCAGGACCGTATCTTTCAAAGATAATTTGTAAAAATCCAAATAACTTCACAGATCTTCATTGTAAAGGGTTTAAACACTGTTAACCATGATTGTTCAATGAACCATGAATGAACCTGTGGAACGGTTGTTAAGACACTAACAGCTTACAGACAGAAGGCAATTAAGGTCACAGTTATGAAAACGCAGGACACTAAAGAGGCCTTTCTACGGACTCTGAAAAACACCAAAAGAAAGATGCCCAGGGTCCCTGCTCATCTACGTGAACGTGCCTTAGGCATGCTGCAAGGAGGCATGAGGACTGCAGATGTGGCCAGGGCAATAAATTGCAACGTCCGTACTGTGAGACACCTAAGACAGAGCTACAGGGAGACAGGACGGACAGCTGATCGTCCTCACAGTGGCAGACCATGTGTAAAAACACCTGCACAGGATCGGTACATCCGAACATCACACCTGCGGGACAGGTACAGGATTGCAACAACAACTGCCCGAGTTACACCAGGAACGCACAATCCATCCATCAGTGCTCAGACTGTCCGCAATAGGCTGAGAGAGGCTGGACTGAGGGCTTGTAGGCCTGTTGTAAGGCAGGTCCTAACCAGACATCACCGGCAAAAACGTCACCTATGGGCACAAACCCACCGTCGCTGGACCAGACAGGACTGGCAAAAATTGGTCTTCACTGACGAGTCACGGTTTTGTCTCACCAGGGTTGATGGTCGGATTCGCATTTATCGTCAAAGGAATGAGCGTTACACTGAGGCCTGTACTTTGGAGCGGGATCGATTTGGAGGTGGAGGGTCTGTCAATGTCTGGTGTGTCACAGCATCATCGGACTGAGCTTGTTATCATTGCAGGCAATCTCAATGCTGTGCGTTACAGGGAAGACATCCTCCCTCATGTGGTACCCTTCCTGCAGGCTCATCCTGACATGACCCTCCAGCATGACAATGCCACCAGCCATACTGCTCGTTCTGTGCGTGATTTCCTGCAAGACAGGAATGCCAGTGTCCTGCCATGGCCAGCGAAGAGCCCGGATCTCAATCCCATTGAGCACATCTGGGACCTGTTGGATCGGAGGGTGAGGGCTTGGGCCCTTCCCCCCAGAAATGTCCGGGAACTTGCAGGTGCCTTGATGGAAGAGTGGGCTAACATCTCACAGCAAGGACTGGCAAATCTGGTGCAGTCCATGAGGAGGAGATGGACTGCAGTACTTAATGCAGCTGGTGGCCACACCAGATACTGACTGTTACTTTTGATTTTGCCCCCCCCCCTCCCCCCTCCCCTCCCCCTGTTCAGGGACACATTATTCAATTTCCGTGGAACTTTTTCAGTTTATGTCTTAGTTGTTGCCGAGTTTACATATCACTTGGCAGCGTTCCACAAGGTTTGATTTTGGGTCCGGTCCGTCTATCTATCTATAACCCCTTGGCAGCATTATCAGAAAGCACAGCATTGATTTCCACTGCTACGCAGACTAGACAACTTTCCATTTGTGTCACCCGAGGATTTTAGCTCCAAGACAAGGGTACTTATTTTTGGAGCCAAAGCACAGAATGTATCTGGTTGCACATTTTTTTTCAGGGGCAATAAAGGTAATACACCAGATAAAAAAACCTTGATGTTATTTTCAATTGTTCTCAATTTCAAATCACACAATAGGAATGTGACCAAAATAGTTTTTTACCACCTGAGGAACAGTGCCAAGGTGCAGCTATTTCTCTCTCAGGCTGATACAGAGACACATTCATGCTTTTATTACAAGCAGGCTTGACAACTGTAATGTCTGGTCTACCCAAGAAAGCCATTGGTCAACTGCAAAACACACAGAATGCTGTGCGGGTACTGACCAAGACCAAATGGAGAGCACACATTACACCGCTTTTAAGGTCTCTGCAATGACTGCCTGTGAGTTTTAAAACACATTGTAAGAGTAAGATTTTTTTATCAATCCATGACTGTGCACCCCAATACATGTCAGACATGCTTTTAAGTTAGGTACCAAGTAGGTCCCTCAGGTCCTCTGGCACTGACTTTTTAACAACCCCAAAGCCTAGGACCAAGAGGCATGACCAGGCAGCCTTTAGTTACTATGCCACCAGCCATTAGAATAGCCTGCCTGAGAACCTGAGGCGGTCGAAATGTTTGACAAAAGAGATCTTTAAAAAAGTTTAGCTATACTTTCCTTAGGGTGCTTTTTAGTCACAGTTTTTATTTATTTGTTATTCTTTTGTTTTTTAATCATTTTACTTTGTTTAGTAAATATTTCCGTTTTTATTTTCATAGATTTTCTTAGTTTTTTTTCCCTTGTCTGAAATGTTCTGAATAAATAAAGCTTGATTGTAGTTCATTTAAAAGTTTGTGCAGCCATGCTGGTCTGTAGTAGTTTGTGGTGGTCTGCAGTAGAAATGTCACTAGTCCGTAGTGATCACACTACTCTATAGTGATCTGTGGTGGTGTGTACTTACGATGGTCTCTCGGTAGGGGCTGAAGGCGGCTCCTGCTTCTCCTGCAGCATCATGCGGAAGCTGTTCACCTTCTCTTCAATCTCCTCAGCTGAGTACCTGTCAACACACACACACGGCTCAGCAGTTAAGACACCGAACGCTCTCCTTCAGCACCCCATATTTTCACCCTTTCTCTCCAAATCTCTATCCCTCACATCCCCTTCTGAGGGGATTTGATTAAAATGGCCCGCCTGCCTGGAGTTTGCACTGGGCGAAAAGTGATTGCATTCGTTTTGGAACCGGGCTGCTTCCCGGGCTTGAACCAGGGGCCCCGCTCTGTCCAACATCGCCTCCCCAAAAAAAGTGACGTTGGTTAACTTCTTGCGTCGAGCAATCCCGTATCCGGGAGCGCAATCATAGCCTCAAGCTCATTACAATAACACAACGTTAACTATTCATGAAAATCGCAAATGAAATTAAATAAATATATTGGCTCACAAGCTTAGGCTTTTGTTAACAACACTGTCATCTCAGATTTTCAAAATATGCTTTTCAACCATAGCTACACAAGCATTTGTGTAAGAGTATTGATAGCTAGCATAGCATTAAGCCTAGCATTCAGCAGGCAACATTTTCATAAAAACAAGAAAAGCATTCAAATAAAATCATTTACCTTTGAAGAACTTCAGATGTTTTCAATGAGGAGACTCTCAGTTAGATAGCAAATGTTCAGTTTTTCCCAAAATATTATTTGTGTAGGAGAAATCGCTCCGTTTTGTTCATCACGTTTGGCTAAGAAAACCCCCCGAAAATTCAGTCATTACAACGGCAAACTTTTTTCCAAATTAACTCCATAATATCGACAGAAACATGGCAAACGTTGTTTAGAATCAATCCTCAAGGTGTTTTTCACATATCTATTCGATGATAAATCATTCGTGGCAGTTTGGTTTCTCCTCTGAACCAAATGGAAAAATGCACGCAGCTGGAGATTACGCAATCATTTCGACGGAGGACACCAAACGGGCACCTGGTAAATGTAGTCTCTTATGGTCAATCTTCCAATGATATACCTACAAATACGTCACAATGCTGCAGACACCTTGGGGAAACGACAGAAGGTGTAGGCTCATTCCTGGCGCATTCACAGCCATATAAGGAGACATTGGAACACAGCGCATTCAAAATCTGGGGCACTTCCTGTATGAAATTTCATATTGGTTTCGCCTGTAGCATTAGTTCTGTGGCACTCACAGACACGATCTTTGCAGTTTTGGAAACGTCAGAGTGTTTTCTTTCCAAAGCTGTCAATTATATGCATAGTCGAGCATCTTTTCGTGACAAAATATCTTGTTTAAAACGGGAACGTTTTTTTATCCAAAAATTAAAAGACCGCCCCCTATATCGAAGAAGTTAAGCATGTGGAGTAATGTTTAGGATTCTGTGTTCGCATACGAAAGTGATTGCTTCATCTGCCTTCCCAATGGAAACTAGTGAAAAAAAAATTTGAACATATATTTTATATTTATAAACAACTCAACATGCTGCATTGTTGACAATATGACAGAGTGGTGCAGATTACCGTTCAATTTGGGCAGGGCACACCTACCTCACCAGCTTCGTCCGGTCACGTGACGGGCCATAGCCCAGTGCAACCCGGGCCAGCTTAATTAAATCTCCTCTCTCCTTTCCACCCCACCCCTGCCTGCCCATCCCTCCCTCCCACACCTATCCCTCACTCTCTCTCACCCCTGCTCTTCCATCATGTCCTGCAGCTCTGCACACTTGACCTCCAGCTGCCTCTTTCTTTGGTGCTCCAGGATCTCTGCGTTGGGCTGACGGTTCAGCTGGCTCTCCAGTCTCTCACGGTCCTTCTCGTCCCGCTCGCCACCGCGCTCGTCCCGTGGACGCTTTGCACGCACACTCGACAGGTTACGCTGCACATAGCCGTTAGTGCCGCTGCCTCGCGGCGTGGTCAGGCCAATGCCGTTGTACATAGCTCCTCTGTGGACCGAGAGGGAAAAGGACAAAGGTCAGATAAGTGTGAGTATTAAAATGATTGGAACTGGAATGGTTGAGGGTAGTAGGCCTATTAGTCAGACCCGAACAAAACAAACAGCCTACAACCAGGTCACAAAAATCAACCACGTTAGGCTGGCAGACCAGGGTTGGGGTCAATTTAGGAAGTAAACTGAAATTGAAAATATTAATTGACCACGACGCTGTTGTAAAAAAAATGTTGGTCATAGTATCTTAAACCATGCACTATGGAGTTAGGCATGCCAATAAATACTAAAATGGGAGTGTATTGGGTAGGTACAATGCACAAATAGGTAATTATAATAACCCTCCCCTATAAACCATATTGATGATATAGAAGAGATTCCAAACTAGGCCACACTGTCAAACACAGCTTATAAATAAATAAACTAGTTGGCAAGGTTGGGGTCAATAATGTTTTAATTCAGGAAGTAAACGACAATGAAAATTTCAATTCTCCCAAATGCTTATCTGTGATAAACATTTGGGATTTGAAATTATGTTTATTTCTTAAATAAAACAGATTGCTAGCTAACGTTGCAACAGCTACCTTAGTAGAACAGAATATAGTCACCGATAGCTAGCTAAGGTTTAGTAAAAAAAAAACAGTGACCTGCCTTTGAACCCAACCATTTCTAGGTAACCAACTAACTATCTAGCTACTATAACGTACCATACCACAGCACTTCGCAGCAGAAAAGAGAAACAAGCCTAGCTAGCTAACGTTAGTAGTATGAGAAACTGAGATAGCTAGCTAGCTTCTTTAGCTACGCACTAAACTATTAGTAGGGACAAATGACAGGCTACGGTAGTTAGTCTACAATGAAATAGCTAGCGAAATAACTAACGTCAGCGGGCATTACGTTTAATTAAACTGTTAACGTTACCTGACTAGCTTGTTACTGCAACTTATAAAGATGACGACGTTGACACACACTTCTTGTGCGAGCCTTACCCCTCAGTGATCGAACCCGAGGCTTAACGAGCCCCCTGCCTTACGGGCCAAACTTTGGCCCAAATCGGCCTTCTATATAGGCTAGTTAGCAACTAGCGTAGCTAGCTACCGTGCGCTGTACACTTGTGGAATCCATCAAAAACAATATAGGTAACGTTATCTGACATTATTTGGACAGCAGTCAGGTCATTGTATCTTTTTTTTGTCAGCTAGCTAACGTTAGATATCGAAATATTTTATCCCCGCATGTTAGCTGGCAATAACTATTAAGCCAATTTAGCATACTAACCAAATAGCGAACGTTACCTCTGAGATCCCCGCGAACGGAGACGATGAAGGGAAGCAAATACACTGGCAAAAGCCTAAATAAAACGACAACAGAAACAAAAAGAAATCTACTTCTAGTACTTATTCGTAAAACAAACACCTAATGCCTGCTGATATCGTCACTGGCTGAACATCGGGGGGAAACCACGCATGATGATGGCGACCCCAGACTCCGCGTCTAAACTACATTTCCCATGTTTCCCATTAATAATTTTCTTCCAAGTTTTATGACCGACTACACCTATTGGTGTATAATCTTTTCACCTTGTTGACTTGATGCCACAAGTAACAACAACCCTGAGTATGAGTGTATCTGCTGTATGAGTAGCCAAATGTGAAGACATATTATCCATGCCATGAATGACAGCCCCCTTGTATTTTCAGGTTCTCTTGTTCATTTAAAGGCACAATCTGTCATTTCAGCATTCCTTCCACCTTGTTTACAATAAGCTACATTTATTTAACCTTTATTGAACTAAGCAAGTCAGTTAAGAACAAATTCAAATTTAAACCAACGGCCTACCCCACCCAAAACCTAACGACCCGTTGGCCAATTGTGCGCCGCCCTATGGGACTCCCAATCACGGCCGGTTGTGATACAGCCTGGAATCAGGGTCTGTACAGACCAGGGCCTGTAGTGACACCTCTAGCACTGAGATGCAGTGTCTTAGACTGCTGCGTCACTCAGAAGCCCAATGATGGGGCTGCGAAATTACACCTATGCTGTCTGTAGAAAAGGCCCATGGAGTTGGTGGAATCAGACTCAGACTAAACACACTGTTGGACCTGTATCAGTTTTCTTACAAATACAAGCGTGGCACTGATGATGCAATCTTCAGCATAGTGCATCTCATCCTGCAACAGCTGGAGAACCCCAAGGCTGCTATTTGTGAATTTTAGTTCAGCATTTAACATCTTGCAGTCACACATCCTCTTCAGTAAACTCAGACAGATGTCAGTCAAACCCTATACCATCAGGTGGTATCACTCATTTCTGACCAACTGGAGCCCAAGGTCATTGAGGTGCCCCCCAAAGGCTGAGAGTTCACCCATCCTATTCACACAGTATACAAATGAATGTACAAGTAGACACCCTGATAACTATATTGTACAGTTTTCTGATAATATTGCCATTCTCTGTCTAATTTATAGACACTGACACTACTGTGTATATGTCAGAGATACAAAGGTTTGTGTAGTGATGTGATGACCACCACCGCATCCTAAATGTCCAGCAAACTGTGTAAATGTGTTTTTGACCCCAAATCTGTTGGTGACCACTCACCTGTGGTGGTCCATAATGTGGACAATACTCAGTACTCTAGATGCTCTAGTGTCCAAAAACACCTTTATTTTCTGCATAGGTTCAGGGTTTGTGGAGTCAAACAGAAGGGCATGATCCTATTCTACCAGGCTGTCATAGAGAGTATTCTATCCTATGGCATTTCCGCCTGGTTTGGCAACTTGTCAGTTACCTTAAAATAACAAATCAATCACCTGGTCCAGACAGCCATGAAGGTGATACAGTAGGTGTGAGGTAGCTTTACATTGCAGACTGTGCTTATGAACAAACAATCATGAGACTGGCCAAGAAAATAATGTCATAACCCTCCCATGTACTCCACCCAGAGCTTCAGCTTCTCCCCTCAGGCAAGCACAATAGGGTTCCTCATTGTAAGCTGAACATATATATGCACTCCATCCCCGTCAGTCAAACTCCAAAACAGCAGTATATACAGTATATAGTAGATAAACACTTAGTGTACAAAACATTAGGAACAGCTCTGTCCATGACGTAGACTGACCAGGTGAATCCATGTGAGAGCTATGATCCCTTATCGATGTCCACTTCAATGAGCGTAGATGAAGGGGTGGAGACAGGTTAAAGAAGGTTTTTAAGCCTTGAGACAATTGAGACATGGATTGTGTGTGTGTGTGTGTGTATTATCACCTAATGTTGTGTTAGATATTTTTATCAACTTAACTTCTTGTGAACATTACAAGTTCTGAACCTTTATTTGCTATTTATGGCCTGTAGGCCTCATTGAACTGAGCTCATACAACTTGCTTTTGAGTAAAAAAAGCATAATGTATGGATTATTTTGACTATAACAAATACTCAGATGAAACATATGTTATTTATCACAGACTAATTTGTGTCAAAGTTTAACAAGGACGTTCGTTTTGAAACCATTTCTAATGCTTAAATAGTGGCAGGATTTTATGTCATCAACTCAGGATATGGGGTATCTCGTTAGCCCTGGGATCATCCTCATAACATTTCCAGCCGACAACCGACCTCTCCTCTCAGGTGGGGATGAAGACCAGGACAAATTCCCATTCTTTGACCGGAATGTAACAACAACCTCAGCAGGGCCCTCTTCCTCATTACTGGATTGTTCTATATCGGTTGTCTCTTGGTCTGGATCATATTCTCTGTTGTCTTCAACATCTGACACTTCCTCCTCTAATTTGATTTATTTCACCTTTATTTAACCAGATAGGCAAGTTGAGAACAAGTTCTCATTTACAATTGCGACCTGGCCAAGATAAAGCAAAGCAGTTCGACAGATACAACGACACAGAGTTACACATGGAGTAAAACAAACATACAGTCAATAATACAGTATAAACAAGTCTATATACAATGTGAGCAAATGAGGTGAGAAGGGAGGTAAAGGCAAAAAAGGCCATGGTGGCAAAGTAAATACAATATAGCAAGTAAAACACTGGAATGGTAGTTTTGCAATGGAAGAATGTGCAAGGTAGAAATAAAAATAATGGGGTGCAAAGGAGCAAAATAAATTAATTAATTAAATACAGTTGGGAAAGAGGTAGTTGTTTGGGCTAAATTATAGGTGGGCTATGTACAGGTGCAGTAATCTGTGAGCTGCTCTGACAGTTGGTGCTTAAAGCTAGTGAGGGAGATAAGTGTTTCCAGTTTCAGAGATTTTTGTAGTTCGTTCCAGTCATTGGCAGCAGAGAACTGGAAGGAGAGGCGGCCAAATAAATAATTGGTTTTGGGGGTGACTAGAGAGATATACCTGCTGGAGCGTGTGCTACAGGTGGGAGATGCTATGGTGACCAGCATGCTGAGATTTTTTTATTTTTTTATTTCACCTTTATTTAACCAGGTAGGCTAGTTGAGAACAGGTTCTCATTTGCAACTGCGACCTGGCCAAGATAAAGCATAGCAGTGTGAACTGACAACACAGAGTTACACATGGAGTAAACAATTAACAAGTCAATAACACAGTAGAAAAAAAGGGGAGTCTATATACATTGTGTGCAAAAGACATGAGGAGGTAGGCGAATAATTACAATTTTGCAGATTAACACTGGAGTGATAAATGATCAGATGGTCATGTACAGGTAGAGATATTGGTGTGCAAAAGAGCAGAAAAGTAAATAAATAATAACAGTATGGGGATGAGGTAGGTAAAAATGGGTGGGCTATTTACCGATAGACTATGTACAGCTGCAGCGATCGGTTAGCTGCTCAGATAGCAGATGTTTGAAGTTGGTGAGGGAGATAAAAGTCTCCAACTTCAGCGATTTTTGCAATTCGTTCCAGTCACAGGCAGCAGAGAACTGGAACGAAAGGCGGCCAAATGAGGTGTTGGCTTTAGGGATGATCAGTGAGATACACCTGCTGGAGCGCGTGCTACGGATGGGTGTTGCCATCGTGACCAGTGAACTGAGATAAGGCGGAGCTTTACCTAGCATGGACTTGTAGATGACCTCTAATGCATCTTCACTGTCAGTTTCCTGGCCTCTCTCCTCACCAGTATCATGATCAAAGATATGATCAAGAGCCTCACATATGGTATATCATTTGGTCATTGTGCCGCCACAGAATGAATTGTGAGCAAGGCCTCAAAAAAGCTCTATATACCAAAAAAGCTCTATATGCATATCAAAAAAGCTCTATATGCAAGAAAAGTTATATATATTATTGAAACAATGTTGCGATTGCTTGTGAGAATGCCGACAGGTGTGGTTCCCGTGGGGGAAAGATTCTATTGGGGAAAGGTTCCTGTGGAGGTTGCCATGGAAGCCAAGAAGGGGAGTGAGGTGTGTATGTGTGTGTGTGTGTGTGTGTTCAAACACACCTGCATGTGGGGGTCTGGGAGAGGAAGTGTGTCCATCTGATGAATGGGCATGTGCCTGAACTCAATTTTCTACACTAATTGTAGTCTCAACCATTCATTTCTAGTGACCGGTCGTTTTTGACCAGGAACACCACAGGTGTACAAAAGTTAAATAAAACACCCAAAATGTAATGAAACTCATCCAAATATATTTTGTGTGTTCAGATGCCCTGTGTGGACAAAGTCATGGAACCTTATGACAATCAGATTAAATTAACTATATTTTTCAGAGAGAGAACTTGAAAATCGGACCAATTCGACCAGAGTACAGCAGGAGGGTTAAGTGCCTTTGAAGAGGTATGTTAGTAGGTGCCAGGTACACTGGTGACAGGTAGCCTAGTGGTTAGAGCGTTGGACTAGTAGCCAAAAGGTTGCAAGATCGAATCCCCGAGCTGACAGGGTTTAAAAAATCGGTTGTTCTGCCCCTGAACAAGGCAGTCAACCCACTCTGCCTAGGCTGTCATTGAAAATAAGAATGTGTTCCTAACTGATTTGCCTAGTTAAAAAATGGTTTGTGTTAAGAACTGCAATGCTGCTGAGTTTCACATGTGAGAACCACTGATCTATAAGACTAAATGCCTTCAGTAATTTTCTTATTTGTCTAATCTGTATGTGTTTATTCATTCACAACTAGGATGTTGCTGGGCCCAGTACAGGCAGTGTGGTCCCCTCATCTTCTGGTCCCAGTGATGCTAGACGTAGTACAGACAACTCAGCTGCTGCAGCAGAGTGCAGTGGAGGTAGGAAGACAACAACACGGAGAGAGAGAGACACACTCACTGACACACACAAGCGGTCAATACTATTTACTTTATTGCACATCCCAGCATTTTCTGTAGTAGTCATAGTATATTTCATACAAAGTTTATACAACGGGTGGGTCTAATCCTGAATGCTGATTGGTTAAAACTGCATTCCAGCAGGTGTCTATTCCACAAGTTACCACAGGCTAAATCTGATAAAATGCCTATTTACTCTGTTCCATCTGATTGCGCAATCCACTGTCTCATCAGCCCAGCCATTTATAAACTTGATCTCTACTATAAAAAGCATCTAGACATTATCACACATTACTTTTAGACTAACATTTAGTTTTCAACAGCGGAGATTTGTATAAACCTTGCTGTCTGTCTCTCCGACATTTGCAACATTTACTCAAATTCGATCTCCAGCTGTCCCATAGTAATGAACGTGTCGGGAGTCAGGACGAGACAGACAGGCAGGCAGCGTTTCTCAGAAAGTCGAAAACATGAATCAGCTGGCATAATTTTTATGCATATGTACAAAGAAATGTAAATTAGAATAAGGTGAATGTTTTGCAGTCTTTCCATCTTCAGTTTGAAGTGATTGTGTTTGATGTGTTGTTGGCTAGCTCCTCTGAACAACAGTGTTCTGACGAGTGAGCACATTTTCTATGCCAGGCAAAATCGCACCTCGTTAGCTAATTGTTATTGATATATCCAAATAAATCTCACTAGAAATTAGCTTAAACAAATGCAAACGCAGCTACTTTGCTGTTATTCTGGATGCACTTTTTGACGTGACTGTAAGTTAGCTGTAGTTGGCTAGCTAGCAAGCAAGGGATAAGAATGTTTCCAGCCAGTATGGCAATCGAACATTTAAAACGAATGACAGGGTCGCGTCCATAGATACAGAAGAAAAAGACTGAACGACTGGGTCATGTCTCAAGCAACAAAACCGATAGAATGAACAACCAGCCTGCTTGGGTAGAAACCCTAGATGTGTCAGGACTATATCTTGTGGAAGGATGAAATAGTATGAATACAAGCCAGTGTTTGGAAGATATATTGGCACGGTTTGACGCCAACTTTGTCTCGGGCCTAACAACACCTGTGCCAATTATATCCTCCAAACACCGCCTTCGAGGGCATTGCCACTTAAATATTCAACATATTCCTAATGAGTATATATTCCTATTACCCTTCCTGCTTCTTCTTTGAAAAATGATTTGTCTAATACGTGGTTGTATTTTTGTATATATACAATGCACTCAAAGCTCATCATTAAGCTTGAGGCCCTGGGTCTGAAACCCGCCCTGTGCAATTTTGTCCTGGACTTCCTGACGGGCCACCCCCAGGTGGAGAAGGTGAAAAACAACATCTCCACTTCACTGATCCTCAACACTAGGGCCCCACAATGGTGCATGCTCAGCCCCCTCCTGTACTCCCTGTTCACCCATGTCTGCATGGCCATGCACGCCTCCAACTCAATCATCAAGTTTGCAGACAACACAACAGTAGTAGGCTTGATTACCAACAACGACGAGACAGCCTACAGGGAGGAGGTGAGGGCTCTCGGAGTGTGGCAACAAAACAAAGGAGATGATCGTGGACTTCAGGAAACAGCAAAGGGAGCAATCCCCTATCCACATCGACGGGACAGCAGTGGAGAAGGTGGAAAGTTAAGTCCCTCAGCGTACATATCACTGACAAACTGAAATGGTCCACCCACACAGACAGTGTTGTAAAGAAGGCGCAACAGCGCCTCTTCAACCTCAGGATGCTGAAGAAATTTGTCTTGTCACCCAAAACCTTCACAAACTTTTACAGATGCACATTATCCTGTCGAGCTATACCACCGCCTGGTACGGCAACTGCACCACAGGGCTCTCCAGAGGGTGGTGCGGTCTGCACAACGCATCACCAGGGGCAAACTACCTGCCCTCCATGACACCTACAGCACCCAATGTCACAGGAAGGCCAAAAAGATCAAAGACACCAACCACCCGAGCCACTGCCTGTTCACACTGCTACCATCCAGAAGGCGAGGTCAGTACAGGTGCATCAAAGCTGGGACCGAGAGACAGAAAAACAGCTTCTATCTCAAGGCCATCAGACTGTTAAACAGCCACCACTAACTCAGAGAGGCTGCTGCCTACACTGGGACCCAATCACTAGTCACTTTAAATAATGCCACTTTAATGTTTACATATCTGACATTACTCATACTCATATGTATATGCTGTATTTTATACTATGTATTGCACCTTGCCTATGCCGCTCGGCCATCATTCATCCATATTTATATGTACATATTCTCATTCACCCCTTTAGATGTGTTTATTAGGTTGTTGGGAAAATGTTAGATTACTTGTTAGATATTACTGCAGTTTCGGAACTAGAAGCACAAGCATTTCGCTACACTCGCATTAACATCTGCTAACCATGTGTATGTGACCAATAAAATGTGATTTTGGTGGTATCCAACAGCTTGTGCCTACCAACGGAAGGGTTTTCATAGTGGGGCTTTAGGTGAGTCTCACAGTAAGAGGCCAGACACACCAGGCAGGATGACAGCTTTGTTCTCTCCTCTAAAGGAGAAGTCACATGCAACCATATCTTCCATAAGAGGAGCAGCTGTCTTATTCAGTTTGACCACCATTTCCGCCACAATAGTATTTTGGTTCAGAATGGGCCAAGGTTTTGTAACGCTTTCTTTGCAATGGGGGCAGATCTGACCTTACCTAAGGTCCTCCTTCTCCCATAATCCCTGGATACGGCCCATACAGTGTCTTTGTCCACAGGGCATAGTCACCGGATCCTTCATGTCTAGACAGATTGGACAGTTGAAGAGGTCCTGTTCCACTAAGATAGCGGTTGCCATTTTTACTTGACATTGTGTCTGATTTACAGCTAAGTTGTGTGAGGTAACTAGCCTAGAGAGTAAGAGACAGAACTGATGTTGGGTGCACCACTTCACTGAGAAAGCAAAGAAAAGGCAAACAGTGTAAATAAGAGTTTAATGTCTCCTGAAATCCTGACTCGCTGTGGTCACATTGTTCATTAGTTTACGGTAAATAATCTACCTTCTGAAGGATTATCAACTTATATATATACACACACACACTTATATATATATATATATATATATATATACATACACACATATATACATATACACACTGATATGTGGCTATTATTCTTTCTATCGTATATTGTTACTCAACATACAGAATATGGTAATGTTCATTTTCTTTATATAGTTTGAGGCCTTTTTAATGATCATATGTAGCTTCTCACTGTCACAAATGTTTCAGGTATGTGTACGCAGTTAAATGATTAACTCTGAGACTACAATTAACTTTGAGTTAGTACTACAGGATGCAAATTTCTGTTTGAAAAAGCTTGCCTTAGCTTTTCTAACTGCCTGTGTATATTTGTTCCTAACTTCCCTGAAAAGTTGCATATCACATTGGCTATTCGATGCTAATGCAGAATGCCACAGGATGTTTTTGTGCTGGTCAAGGGCAGACAGGTCTGGCGTGAACCAAGGACTATATCTATTCCTAGTTCTACATTTTTTGAAAGGGGCATACTTATTTAAGATGGTGAGGAAGGCACTTTTAAAGAATAGCCAGGCATCATCTACTGACGGGATGAGGTCAATGTCATTCCAGCTTACCCCGGACAGGTCGATTAGAAAGGCCTGCTCGCAGAAGTGTTTCAGGGAGCGTTTGACAGTGATGAGGGGTGGTCGTTTGGTCGCAGACCCATTACGGATGCAGGCAATGAGGCAGTGATCGCTGAGATCTTGATTGAAAACAGCAGAGGTGTATTTGGAGGGCGAATTAGTTAGGATGACGTCTATGAGGGTGCCCGTGTTTACTGATTTGGGTTGAAATGGGTTACCAGTCTACTCGGTGACACCAACAGAACACAACTGAAGAGTTTACACAAATATTAGCGTTGTAGCTCTCATCACGGGACTGTGAGAAATCACCTCCCCAGTCAGCCTATTGTGTGTATTGACATTCATATTGCACTGTATAGCTTTACCTTAGGATTGGGGATCTATGAAATGGGGTATCAGTCTACTCAATACCAAAGATATCTTTTCCCAATGTCCTCCTCAGAGTTATCAGACTCAAACATCCATGCAGTATTGTTTTTCCTCGGAATAGTGTTCAGTACACATAGGTTGACAAAAATGTGGCTAATTCACTGTTGTTTCAGAGTCCTGCAATAAGAGCTACGATGCTAATGTTCTCTGGGTGTCACTGAGTAAACTGATATCCCATGTCATTGATCCACAATCAATAGGGAAGGCTGTACAGTGAAATAAGTATGCCCCCAATGTAATTCTAAAGTATAATACATCCAGTGTGATTAACAGATTTGTCAAACTAATTGTCTTTTGTTGATTTTATATAACATTCCAACCTCGTTTAGCATGGTCTATTCAATTATGGCATAATTCTACTATTTGTATGTGTTCGCATCACTGTCAATGACATACTTTTATTTTGAAGGCTAACCGCAAAGTCCACTATTGTAGCTAATCCTTATTGTGGCTAGCTTCACATATGGGCCTGACAACCATTAATCAAATAAGAACTGTTTTATAAATTAGGCTTATTTTAGATGACACCTAGCTATATCGTTAGCCAGCTAAATATAGCTACTGAAACAGATTGTCGTTTTGCCAAGTTTTTGGGGAAGAACATTGTTTGCATACGAGCTAGCTAGCTGTTTTTTATTTTTATCACCAGCACTGTAGGTGCGCGAGACAACTTTACCAGCATTATAGCATACGTATCGACGAATCTTTGTGACATACGAAATACGGGTGATAGTGTAATCAATGTGTAATAACTACGTAAACAATTCATGAATGCGTTAAATGATGTGACGGGCAGTCATATTCAGGTCCTGATTGCTCAACAAGCTTATTTGACATGTCAAATAGTGTTATTTGACGTTGTGCTGCCATCCTGTTTGAAGGTAACAGATTATTTTATTACAATGGTTAAACTGGATTTTCATTGTGTTCAATGGTGTTATTTGCCCCCTAGTGGCGCTTTCTGGTACTTAGAAAGACGAAGCAAACAGGAAGTACAGAATTTGTTTTGCACGCATAGAAGCAGCTACAAACAACGCTACGGTGCAGGTCTTTCAATGTAGTTATTTCTTGTCACGCTTCAGCCTTGGAAAAATATTTGTTTGTAAGTTCGATTCAAGCATTTAGCTAATGATGATAATCTTGTTATTGATAGAGTTGCTTACATATCAATGTTGGTTGCATTTACTCACAAATTGCAATGCCTTTAATGTATGTCGTTAGCTGTATTACTTTGCTCATGCGTCATGCAAATGAATTGTAAAATATACAATACTGTAGTTTTGTTACTGTTTCTAGTGTAATATGCTTTGTTATTCTACATAGATGGTTATACATTATTAGAGTAATGAAAGGAGCCAATTACCATATGGTTAACAATTAGCTATATGGTTTGGCATCATGCCAGATTCATGGTACCTTAGCGCGTGCTTTGTATTTATGCAACTTCAAATGTTTAATGTACAGCTACAGTATGTCGGTGTGAATTGAATACTAAAGTATATTCTTTTCTGTATTTTGCAGTTTCACAACATAAACGTTTTCAATATATTCATTCAAGAAAAGTCACGCCTTGGGAGTTTTATTGAAGACTTAGTTGTTAGCTATCTGTCTAGTTTTGCATGGGAACGCAACTCAAGGGCAGAATAGTGAAAAAACATCACATCGGGCTCAAGCTCAAGAATAACCACACACGGTGGTTTTGTTTCTACGTTCATCAGCAAACAAAGCCTCTCTTCCTAGGGAAGACCAGCAGTCTATGATGCAACAACCAGAGCCACAACAGAGAGAGATGGAAGAGCCTCTTCAGCACATTGGGACCAAGTCTCAATCTACAAGATCAAGGTCATCAAAACAGTCAAGCAGATCCTCAACGGCGAGTTCTGCAGCCATCAAAGCACGCGCCAAGGCGGACGCAGCACGCGCACAAGTCTCTTATGCTGAGAAGGAAGCTTCTGTGATGAAACAAAAGGCAGAAATAGAGGCCAGCTTGTTGAAGCAAAAAGCTGACCTCGAGGCAAGTTTATATGTTCTCCAAGTTGAGAGAGCAGCTGCTGCTGCGTTGGCTGAAGCTGCAGCCTTTGAAGAAGTTGTAGGATCAGAACGCAGAGAGCTTCGCAAAGAACTAGACACAGGGACACAGCCCTTAAGTCCAGTCCAACGTACATGTGAGTATGTGCAACAACATGCTAGGCCCTACTTTGCTGAACTTCCATTTGAAGTGGAGAAACAAGAGCTTAGTGTTGACCCAGCTACATGCCATAATCCAGAAAGTAGCAAACAACAGAACATGAGCAGAGACTCTCCGTTCAAAAGAAATGAACAGCAGCATGGTGGAAATGGAAAGCAAGCCCACTTACAGTCACACACACACACAACTTCCCTGAGTCACAAGTGGCACCAGACCTCACCAAGTACCTCCTACGACGTGAGATGGTGAGTTCCGGACTCCTGAAGTTCGATGATCGCCCTGAAAATTATTGGGCATGGAAAGCATCCTTTCTCAATGCGATCAGAGATTTGAATTTATCAGCCAGGGAAGAGTTAGATCTAATTACCAAGTGGCTAGGGGCAGAGTCATCTGAGCAAGCAAACATAATTAGATCTGTCCATATTTTCAATGCAACAGCAGGACTTAACATGGTCTGGCAACGACTAGAAGAGTGCTATGGTACACCCGAAGTGATCGAGAATGCACTGTTGAAGAAAATTGATGATTTTCCAAAACTGGCTAACAAAGACAATCACAAACTAAGAGAACTAGGTGACATTCTTCTCGAACTGGAGTGTGCTAAAGTAGAAGGGTACCTTCCAGGCCTCGCTTATCTGGACACATCTCAGGGGGTAAACCCTATTGTAGAGAAACTTCCATTCAGTTTACAAGAAAAATGGATAGCACAGGGATCCAAATATAAGGAGGACTATCGGGTAGCATTCCCACCATTCTCGTTCTTCTCGAGATTCATCAGGAACCAGGCGAAAATTAGAAATGACCCCAGCTTCACCCTCTACACCTCAACTAACCAGGTGTCCATGAAAAGTGAGAAACCTGCCAGGTACAGCAGCAAGACACCTGTGACTGTATACAAGACAGATGTGTCATCTGAGGCCTCAGACCACCAAACCAAACCCAGTAAGACAAAGGTTGAAAACCCTGACCGTCACTGCCCAATACATAACAAGCCTCATCCTCTTAAAAAGTGTTGTGGGTTTAGATACAAAACTCTAGATGAGCGCAAATCATATCTCAAAGACAATGGCATTTGTTTCCGATGTTGTGGGTCAACTCAGCACAGAGCTAAAGACTGTAAGGTTTCAATCAAGTGCTCTGAGTGCGACAGCGACAGGCATCTTGCTGCTCTGCATCCAGGCCCAGCCCCTACAAATACAGACACCGCTACAGCAGAGACAGAGCATGGCGGGGAGCAAGGTGACGATGCTCTTCTATCTGTCACCTCAAAGTGTACAGAGATCTGTGGTGAGGCAGTCAATCCAAGATCATGTTCAAAAATATGCCTAGTCAAAGCTTATCCGGCTGGGAAAAGAGAGAAAGCTGTCAAAATGTATGTAGTGCTTGATGAACAACGTAACAAATCTCTGGCCAAGACAGAGTTTTTCAGTCTCTTCAACATTAATGACAACTCTGCTCCATACACCATGAAGACGTGTTCTGGGGTAACAGAGACTTCAGGCAGGAGAGCCGTCAACTTCATGGTGGAGTCTATAGATGGACACATGCAGCTCACTCTCCCTACTCTGATAGAGTGTGATATGATGCCAGACGATAGGATGGAGATTCCCTCCCCCGACATTGCGTATCATCATCCCCATCTGCAACCAGTTATGGACAGAATTCCAGCTGTGGACCCAGACGCTCCCATCCTCCTGCTCTTAGGACGAGACATCTTAAGGGTACACAAGGTACGAGAGCAAATCAATGGGCCCCACGACACTCCTTATGCACAGCGACTCGACCTCGGGTGGGTCATCGTAGGTGAGGTCTGTCTGGGAACGGCTCACCGACCAGCCAATGTTAACGTGTTCAGGACAAACATACTTCAAAATGGTCGCACATCCTATCTGAGCCCTTTCCCTGACATCATCCAGGTAAAAGAGAACTACAACAGCGTAGCTCAGAAACACATCTCTCCCTCTACAGTGCACTCGAGAGATCCAAACACAACTGTGAACACAGACAGCCTGGGATGTTCCGTGTTCGACAAAACACAAGACGATGATAAACCAGCACCATCAGTGGAGGACAAAGCCATCTTGGACATTATGGACAAACAGGTTTTCCAGGATGATGGAAACAACTGGGTGGCTCCACTACCCTTTCGCCCCACTAGACGTCGCCTTCCTAATAACAGGGAGCAGGCCATGAACCGTCTCACATCACTTCGCAGGACTTTAGACAAAAAGCCTGACATGAAGCGTCATTTTATTGACTTCATGCAAAAGATGCTGGATAACGACCAAGCCGAACCTTCACAGCCACTAGAGGGAGACGAAGAACGTTGGTATCTGCCCATATTTGGTGTTTACCATCCACAAAAGCCTGAACAAATACGAGTAGTATTTGACTCCAGTGCTAAGTGTCAAGGCGTGTCACTTAACAATGTTCTGCTCAGTGGTCCAGACTTAAACAACACACTCTTGGGTGTCCTAATGCGTTTCTGCAAGGATTGCATTGCACTAACAGCAGATGTGCAACAAATGTTTTACTGTTTTGGTGTACGTGAGGATCACAGAGATTACTTAAGGTTTCTCTGGTATGAAGACAACAACCCAGATAGAAACATAACCGAGTACAGGATGAAAGTGCATGTATTTGGGAACAGCCCTTCACCAGCCGTAGCCATTTACTGCATGAGACGAGCAGCGCTACAGGGTGAGAAGGAACATGGGTCAGAACCCAAGCAATATGTAGTGAGGAACTTCTACGTCGATGATGGTCTGACATCAGTAGCTACTACAGAAGAAGCTATCAACATTCTAAGAAAAACACAAGCAATGTTGGCGGAGTCCAACATGAAACTACACAAGATTGCATCCAATAGCAAAACAGTTATGGAAGCCTTCCCTATGGAGGACCATGCGAAAGACTTAAAAGATCTGGACCTAGGAGTGGATCATCTCCCCTTTCAACGGAGTCTGGGACTTTCCTGGAACCTGGAAACAGACAGCTTCTCATTCCAGGTGTCCCACAATGAGAAGCCTTTTACGCGGAGAGGCATCCTGTCCACAGTGAATAGTCTTTATGACCCCCTTGGGTTCGTGGCTCCAATAACAATGCAAGGTAAAGCCTTAATCAGAGAACTCTCTTCTGATCAGAGTGAGTGGGATGCCCCTCTTCCCACAGAAAAAGAAGAGGAATGGAAAATGTGGAAGGAATCTTTGATGGAGTTGGAACATATGAATATTCAGCGGACCTACATCCCAGTCTCCTTGTCTACCACTCAAAGAAGAGAGCTACACATCTTCTCGGATCCCTCTACAGTAGCCATAGGAGCGGTAGCCTACCTGAGAGTTATTGACTCGGAAGGTCAATGTCATGTTGGATTTGTCATGGGGAAATCAAAATTGGCCCCTCGTCCGGCCCACACTATCCCACGCCTAGAACTGTGTGCGGCTTTGCTAGCTGTTGAGATGTATGAACTGATCAAAGACGAAATTGACATTGATATACATGCAGCCAAGTTCTACACAGACAGCAAGATAGTTCTCGGCTACATCCACAATGTCACCAAAAGATTCTATGTTTATGTTGCCAATAGGATAACTCGCATCAGGAAGTCTACCCATCCAGATCAGTGGTGCTATATAAACACTGACAGCAATCCAGCAGACCATGCAACCAGGCCCATACTTGCTGCGCTCTTAAAACACACTAGTTGGTTCTCAGGTCCACTGGTCCACTGATTCGACCAGACGTCACTGTCTTTGCCTCTAAAGTTTCTGGAGCTCAACTCGGCTCTCATCGCTTTGAGAGGTTCTCAAGCTGGAAAACTCTCAATCGAGCCACAGCACGACTCATTCATGTTGCAAGATCCTTCCATGAAGGTGCAGACAACACCAGCTGCAGAGGCTGGCATGACTGTAATAAACCATGCGGTACAAGTGAGTTGTCACAAGCCAAAACAGCAATCATTCACTGTGTGCAACATGAAGCGTTCAGAGAGGAATTCAAATGCATTGAAAAAGGAAAAGAGTTCCCAAAGCAAAGTACACTCAAAAAGCTGAACCCAGTGATTCATGAGGATGGGTTGCTGAGGGTGGGAGGCCGCTTATCCTCCGCTGACATGTTACAAGACGAAAAACATCCTCTCATCATCCCACGGACACATCATGTTGCCACTCTGCTGGTAAGACATTATCACGAGCAAGTGGCTCACCAAGGCCGTCATTTTTCAGATGGAGCTATTCGAGCAGCAGGCTTCTGGATTATTGGGAGCAAACGTCTGGTCTCTGGTATCATTCACAAGTGTGTCACCTGCCGCAAGGTTAGAGGGAGGTTAGTTGACCAAAAAATGGCTGACTTGCCTGCAGACAGACTCACATCTGAACCACCATTCACCAGCATTGGACTTGATGTGTTTGGACCATGGAATGTCATAACTCGTCGCACTAGAGGTGGTAGTGCAGACTCCAAGCGCTGGGCGGTGCTCTTTACATGTATGTCTACTAGAGCAGTCCATATCGAGCTTATCGAATCCATGTCCACATCCAGCTTCATCAACACGCTGAGGCGTTTTCTCGCTATCCGTGTTCCAGCAAAAGTGCTACGGTCTGATCGAGGTACAAACTTTATAGGTGCCTGCAGGGAACTGGGTATCGGTACAAATGACTCAGAACTGAATAAATACCTCTCAGATAAGGGATGTACTTGGATATTTAATCCTCCACACTCGTCTCATATGGGTGGTTCTTGGGAGAGACTCATTGGGGTTGCCAGACGTATTCTTGATGCTATGCTGTTTCAGACGGGCTCCACTCTTCTCACACATGAGGTCTTGAGCACTCTTATGTCTGAAGTTATGGCAATAATCAATGCGAGACCCTTAGTGTCAGTATCAACCGACCCTGACATGCCTACCATTCTCACACCCTCAATGTTACTTACACAAAAGACCAGCGCTACCTCAGCCCCTTCTGGATACTTCAGCATGAACGACCTTCATGGAAAACAGTGGAAGCAAGTCCAGTGTCTCGCTGACACCTTTTGGAAAAGGTGGAGACAGGAGTACCTGACAACGCTGCAGAGACGCAGAAAATGGACAGCAGAAAAGCCAAATGTAAAAGTGGGAGATGTTGTCTTATTGAAAGACAGTCAGGCACACAGAAATGACTGGCCAGTCGGGCTTGTGGTAAAAACCTTTCCCAGTACTGACAAAAAGGTTAGGAAAGTAGAACTAAAAATTGTCAAGCAAGGAGCTGCTAAGGTGTTTCTGAGACCAATCTCAGAGATTGTTGTTCTTCTTTCTGAAGCATCCTAGAGACAAAAGATAAAAATAGAAAGGACATTATTTGTTTCTTGATATGTTTTATTTCATAGTGGCACAATTTCATTATGCCAGGCGGGGAGTGTGCTGCCATCCTGTTAGAAGGTAACAGATTTTCATTGTGTTCAATGGTGTTATTTGCCCCCTAGTGGCGCTTTCTGGTACTTAGAAAGACGACGCAAACAGGAAGTACAGAATTTGTTTTGCACGCATAGAAGCAGCTACAAACAACGCTACGGTGCAGGTCTTTCAATGTAGTTATTTCTTGTCACGCTTCAGCCTTGGAAAAATATTTGTTTGTAAGTTCGATTCAAGCATTTAGCTAATGATAATCTTGTCATTGATAGAGTTGCTTACATATCAATGTTGGTTGCATTTACTCACAAATTGCAATGCCTTTAATGTATGTCGTTAGCTGTATTACTTTGCTCATGCGTCATGCAAACGAATTGTAAAATATACAATACTGTAGTTTTGTTACTGTTTCTAGTGTAATATGCTTTGTTATTCTACATAGATGGTTATACATTATTAGAGTAATGAAAGGAGCCAATTACCATATGGTTAACAATTAGCTATATGGTTTGGCATCATGCCAGATTCATGGTACCTTAGCGCGTGCTTTGTATTTATGCAACTTCAAATGTTTAATGTACAGCTACAGTATGTCGGTGTGAATTGAATACTAAAGTATATTCTTTTTCTGTATTTTGAAGTTTCACAACATAAACGTTTTCAATATATTCATTCAAGAAAAGTCACGCCTTGGGAGTTTTATTGAAGACTTAGTTGTTAGCTATCTGTCTAGTTTTGCATGGGAACGCAACTCAAGGGCAGAATAGACGTGTTTATTTTTAGACATGTAAACACCCAACGGCGTTCCATAGAAATCCGGTTTGAGAACGAAACGACTGAACAAATGAAAAATGAAACAGCACAGCAAGTAAATGAAAGAAACAGGTTTTGATTATGTTTTACTGGTAATGGGGACATACGTAAATGCCAATAAAATAACTTTTTGGGAAGTGTGGTGTGTGTGTGAAACCTTTATTTTACTAGGCAAGTCAGTTAAAGAACAAATTCAAATTTACAGTGACGGCCTACCCAGACGATGCTGGGCCAATTGTGCGCCACCCTATGGGACTCCCAATAACGGCCGGATGTGATACAGCCTGGATTTGAACCAGGGACTGTAGTGACACCTCTTGCACTGAGATGCAGTACCTTAGACCACTGCGTCCACGTGTGTGTGTTTACTATTTAACTGTATTAGAATGCTTAAAAGGTTATCGGTATTGTTTTTTTTGGCAAGGAAAATATCGGATAAATAAAATCACATTTCAAATCAAATCATTTTAGCTGGATGTCAACAGTGAAGAGGCGACTCCGGGATACTGGCCTTCTAGGCAGAGTTCCCTTCTAGTGTTTGTGTTATTTTGCCCATCTTAATGTTTTCTTTTTATTGGCCAGTCTGAGATAAGAATATTTCTTTGCAACTCTGCCTAGAAGGCAGGATCCCAGAGTCGCCTCTTCACTGTTGACGTTGAGATGGGTGTTTTGCGGGTACTATTTATTGAAGCTGCCAGTTGAGGACTTGTGAGGCCTGTGTTTCTCAAACTAGATACTCTAATGAATTTATCCTCTTGCTCATTTGTGCCACCCACTCTTTCTATTCTGGTTAGAGCCAGTTTGCACGGTTCTGTGAAGGCAGTAGTACACAGTTGTACGAGATCTTCAGTTTCTTGGCAATTTCTCGAATGGAATAGCCTTCATTTCTTAGAACAAGAATAGAATAAAGTTCTTTGTTTCTGTCCATTTTGAGCCTGTAATCAAACCCACAAATGCTGATGCAGATACTCAACTTGTCCAAATGCCAGTTTTGTGCTAACAAAATTGCAAAATGATTTTCAAATGATCAATTAGGCTTTTAAAATGATAAACTTGGATTAGCTAACACAACGTGCCATTGGAACACAGGAGTGATGGTTTCTGATAATGGGCCTCTGCGCCTATGTAAATATTCCATAATTATTATTTTTTTAAATCAGCTGTTTCCAGCTACAATAGTCATTTACAACATTAACAATGTCTACACTGTATTTCTGACCAATTTGATGTTATTTTAATGGACAATTTTTGTGTGCTTTTCTTTCAAAAACAAGGACATTTCTAAGTGACCCCAAACGTTTGAACGGTAGTGTAGATAGAGTTATTAAAGTGACTATGCACAGATGAGTAGCAGCAGCGCTTAAAAGGTTAAAAGGGGTCTGGGTAGCCCTTTGACTGTTCAGGAGTCTTATGGCTTGGGGGTAGAAGCTGTTAAGAAGCCTTTTGGACCTAGACTTGGCGCTCCGGTACCACTTGCCATAAGGTAGCAGAGAGAACAGTCTATGACTTGGGTGGCTGGAGTCTGACCATTTTTAGGGCCTTCCTCTGACACCGCCTCGTATAGAGGTGCTGGATGGCTGGAAATTGGCCCCAGTGATGTACTGGGCTGTACGCACTACCCTATGTTGTGCCTTGTGGTCGGAGGCTGAGCAGTTGCCATACCAGGCAGTGCTGCAACCAGTCAGGATGCAAGCGATGGTGCAGCTGTAGAACCTTTTGAGGATCTGAGGACCATTGCCAAATCTTTTCAGTCTCCTGAGGGGGGATAGGCTTTGTCGTGCCCTCTTCACGACTGTCTTGGTGTGTTTGGAGCATGATAGTTTGTAATGTGGACACCAAGGAACTTGAAGCTCTCAACCTGCTCCACTGCAGCCTTGTCGATGAGAATGGGGGCATGCTCTATCCTACTTTTCCTGTAGTGCACAATCATCTCCTTTGTCTTGATCAAGTTGAGGGAGAGGTTGTTGTCCTGGCACCACCTGGCCAGGTCTCGCACCTCCTCCCTATAGGCGGTCTAATCATTGTTGGTGATCAGGCCTACCACTGTTGTCATCGGCAAACTTGATGATGGTTTTAGAGTCGTTCCTGGCCATGCACTCATGAGTGAACAGGGAGTACAGGAGGGGACTGTGCACACACCCCTGAGGGGAAGGGTTGTTACCTACCCTTCCCACCTGGGGGCGGCCCACCAGGAAGTCCAGGATCCAGTTGCAGAGGGGGGGGGGGTTGTTTAGTCCGAGGGTCCTTATCTTAGTGATGAGCTTTGAGGGCACTGTGGTGTTGAGCTGTACTCAATGAATAGCATTCTCACGTAGGTCTTCCTTTTGTCCAGGTGGGAAAGGGCAGTGTTGCGTGCAATAGAGGTTGCATCGTTTGTGGATCTGTTGGGGCGGTATGCAAATTGAAGTGGGTCTATGGTTTCTGGGATAATGGTGTTGATGTGAGCCATAACCAGCCTTTCAAAGCACTTCATGGTTAAAGAGTGCCATAGTCATTTACTGTAGGCAGGTTAACTTAGTGTTCTTGGGCACAGGGACTATGGTGGTCTGCTTGAAACATGTTGGTACTACATACACAGTCAGGGACCGTTTGAAGATGTCAGTGAATACACATGCCAGTTGGTCAAGTACATGTCCTTGTAATCCGTCTGGCCCTTTGGCCCTGTGAATGTTGACCTGTTTAAAGGTGTCTCTCACATCGGCTTTGGAGAGCATGACCACACAGTCGTCCAGAACAGCTTATGCTCTCATGCATGTCTCAGTGTTACTTGCCTGAAAGTGAGCATAGAAGTTATTTAGCTTGTCTGGTAGGCTTGTGTCATTACTGGCCATTGTTCCCTTTTGTAGTCTAATAGTTTGCAAGCCCTGCCACATCAGACGAGCGTCGGAGCCGGTGCAGAATGATTCGATCTTAGTCCTGTATTGCTGCTTTGCCTGGTTGATGGCACGTTGGAGGGCATAGTGGGATTTCTTATAAGCTTCCAGGTTAGAGTCCTGCTCCTTGAAAGCAGTAGCTCTAACCTTTAGCTCGGAGCGGATATTGCCTGTAATCCATGGCTTCTGGTTGGGGTATGTACGTTCAGTCACAGCTGGGACGACATCATCAATGCACTTATTGATGAAGCCAGTGATTGATGTGGTGTACTCCTCAATGCCATCGGAAGAATCCCGGAACATATTCCAGTCTGGGATAGCAAAACAGTCCTGTAGCTTAGCATCTGCTTCATCTGACCACTTTTTTATTGACCGAGTCACTGGTGCTTCCTGCTTTCGTTTTTGCTTGTAAGCAGCAATCAGGAGGATAGAATTATGGTCAGATTTGCCAAATGGAGGGTGAGGGAGAGATTTGTACACATCTCTGTGAGTGGAGTCAAGGTGGTCTAGAGTTTTTTTTCCCTCTGGTCGCACATTTGACATGCTAGTAGAAATGAGGTAAAATGGATTTATGTTCCCCTGCATTAAAGTCCCCAGCCACTAGGAGCACCGCCTCTGGATGAGTGTTTTCCTGTTTGCTTATGGCTGTATACAGCTCATTGAGTGCAGTCTTTGAGCCAGCATCGGCTTGTGGTGGTAAATAGACGGCTTTGAAGAATATAGATTAAACCGCTCTTGGTAGATAGTGTGGTCTACAGCTTATCATGAGATACTCTACCTCAGGCGAGCAAAACCTGGAGACTTTCTTAGATATCGTGTACCAACTGTTGTTTACAAATATACATAGACCGCCTCCCCTTGTCTTACCAGAGGCTGCTGTTCTATCCTGCCGATACAGTGTGTAACCCGCCAGCTGTATGTTATTCATGTCGTCATTCAGCCACGACTCAGTGAAACATAAGATATTACCGTTTTTAATGTCCAGTTGGTAGGGTATACGTGCTTGTAGTTCGTCCACTTTGTTATCCAGCGATTGTATGTTGGCCAATAGTACCGATGGCAAAGGCAGATTAGCCACTCGTCGCCGGATCCTTACAAGGCACCCCGATCTTCTTCCTCAATATCGCCGTCTTTTTCTCCTGTGAATGACGGGGATGATGGCCTCGTCTGGTGTCTGGAGTAAATCCTTCTCGTCCGACTCATTAAAGAAAAATGATTCATCCAGTTCAAGGTGAGTAATCGATGTTCTGATGTCCAGGAGCTATTTTCGGTCAAAAGAGATGGTAGTACCAACATTATGTACAAAATAAGTTACAAACAATGCAAAAAAAAATAAAAATAGCACAGTTGGTTAAGAGCCCATAAAACGGCAGCCATCCACTCCAGCGCCATTAATACGCTTTTACTTTTGACACGTAAGTATATTTTAGCAATTACATGAACTTTTGATACTTAAGTATATTTAAAACCAAATACCTTTAAACTTTTACTCAAGTAGTACTTTACTGGGTCATTGTTTTGGAGTAGTTTTCTATTAGGTATATTTACTTTTACTCAAGTATAACAATTGGGTACTTTTTCCACCATTGCGAAGAGGTGGAGGAGGACTCTGTGGAGATCTTGGTCAATCCTTTAGACCCCCTGGAGAGCTGAAATTACCTGTCCTGTTTCAATCATGAACAACGCTGGATCTGTGAGGCTAAGGCTTGTCACAAGCCTCAACACAATAATCATAGTCATATTTAGCTAATTTTGCAGAAAGTATGGTGAAACTACTGTTTCTATGTTTTCTGTCTGTATGTTTGCTATGTGTATGAAGCACAGGCCTGGAAGCCAAAGACAAATTTCCATTCTTAAATAGAATGGACAATAACGATTTGAACTTGAACTTTAATTGCTGTATTCATGGACTATGTATTTGTGCTGTTACCAGTCCAGAAAGGTGTCTAAAATGTAGTTAACCAAAAGTTCTGTCCACAGTCTTTATTCAAGTAAAGTCCGACTGAGGCTACGAATACAAAGGTTTTGCACCTGCCTTGCAGGTCCCCATTAGCTTTTGCCACAGCAGCAGCTATTTTTTATTGGAGTCACATTTCTCTCTTTACTCACCCTCTTCTGAACACTCAACCAATTTGATCAATATGATGATGTAGCCTATCTCTCTGCCTGATATTTCTGAACAGCTGCAATTTGAACGAATGTTCCAAAAATATATATGAAGGCTACAACCTTCTCTGTCTGTTGTAACGGATATTGTCATAGCACAAGCAAGACGCAGTCTACACATTGCATTGATGTCATCTTTATAGTTATGCTGTCATATAGCCAGCTCCTGTTTAGCAAATGTTGCAATGACGATGAAAAAATAACATTAAATCACTTTTTACTGCCTGTCTGTGCCTTGCTATGCTATGCTATGCTATGTTTGATATGTGTAGGCTACATAGGGTGAATTCAGAAAAAGTGGGACACAGCATTTCCGTCTTCTGTAACCTTTTTCGATATTGTCGTGGAATATTCTAATCAAGAGACTTTGTCATTTCTTCAAACAATCATCTTTATTTGATATTGATTCATTATTGCAGTGTGCTGCCGAGAGCTTAACTGATAATGAAAAAACAGATCTTAAACAGAAGACCTAAAAATGCTTAGCCAGGGCTGGTTCCACCCCTCCCATGCTGATCATGGGCATCATAAGCCACATTATGAACCCCAACCTGGGTTCATCTCCTGGTTATCCGCACAGAATGTTGTTTTACCCCCAACCCGGCTTAGTTTCCCAGATGCCAGGACGAAGATGAGACAATGAGGGATTGTCCTAACTTTTCCAGGCTATCTCTATCTCGGGTCACACACACCACATCATATCTATGGAATGCCGACTGTAGGTTTTTAATCAGTCATTGTCAATTGTCAGCTCAAGCTCCAGAGGCCCAACTCAGTGCCACAGACACAGATGAGAGTACTCGCCATAGCTATTCGATTAATGAACAGTATTAAACATAATATTGTCATTTTTCTCTCACATCTATCTATATTAGCCCAACATATGATACATTTATGAAATCCTCAAGATGTTTCTTAATGACACAAACAGGGCAAATGTTGACATAATATTCACAGGAGGCATGACACCCATTTGTGTACACTGAGCCAAAACCATATTTTCAGTTTGTGGGACACCATTCTTCTTCTTTTTATAAGAAACATTAATGTGTTGAACATTCCAAATTGTTTGCATAGTCAACTTAAACACAGCTCTGACACACACACTTACCCGAATAGACATGCCACCAGGGGTCTTTTCACAATCCCCAAATCTAGAACAAATTCAAGAAACCGTACATTATTATATAGAGCCCTTATTGCATGGAACTCCCATCTCATATTGCTCAAATTAACAACAAACCTGGTTTAAAAAAAACAGATAAAGCAACACCTCACAGCACAACGACTCTCCCCTATTTTACCTAGATAGTTTGTGTGTATGTATTGATATGTAGGCTACGTGTACTTTTTTTTATGTACAGTTGCAAGACAAAGTATGTGAACCCTTTGGAATTACCTGGATTTCAACATAAATTTGTGAAAAAATTAGATCTGATCTTCCTCTAAGTCACAACAATAGACAAAAGACAGTCTGCTTAAACTAATAACACACAAACAGTTATACGTTTTCATGTCTTTATTGAACACACCGTGTAAACATTCACAGTGCAGGGTGGAAAAAGTATATGAACCTTGGATTTAATAACTGGTTGACGCTCCTTTTGCAGCAATAACCTCAACCAAATATTTTCTGTAGTTGCGTGTCAGACCTGCACAACGGTCAAGAGGAATTTTGGACAATTCTTCTTCACAAAACTGTTTCAGTTCAGCAATATTCTTGGGATGTCTGGGGTGAACCGCTCTCGAGGTCATGCCACAGCGTCTCAATCGGGTTGAGGTCAGGACTCAGGACTGGGCCACTCCAGAAGACGTATTTTCTTCTGTTGAAGTCATTCTGTTGTTGATTTACTTCTGTGTTTTGGGTCATTGTCCTGCTGCATCACCCAACTTAAATCCAGGTAATTCCAAAGGGTTCACATACTTTTTCTTGCCTCTGTATGTAGTTCTGTCCTTGAGCTGTTCTTGTCTATTAATGTTCTATATTATGTCATGTTTCATGTTTTGTGTGGACCCCAGGAAGAGTAGCTGCTGCTTTCGCAACAGCTTAAATGGGATCTTAATAAAATAACAAAATACTAAATAGTCCTAATTGTACCTATTTGAAAATGTAATTGACACTTTATTGTTATATGATAATAATATAGATGATAATATTGAGGATTTCAGAAGTGTATCATGTGTTGGATTAATATGCTGAATAGATGTCAAAAGAAGTGTTCCACTTCTTCTGAATTCACCCTACTATATTTCTGTTAGGTGCCACTGGAATAAACAGGATAACAGTACTCCAAGTACCAGAGCCCTGCGTAACCTAAGTACAGAGGGTCCCTAATATAAAATTGATCTCTTTCGTCACACCCTGATCTGTTTCACCTGTTCTCGTTATTGTCTCCAACTCCTCCAGGTGTCACTTGTTTTCCCAGTATATTTATCCCTGTGTTTCCTGTCTCTCTGTGCCAGTTTGTCTTGTATGTTCCAAGTCAACCAGCGGTTTTCCCGTTCTCCTGCTTTTTGCTATTCTCCATTTTCTAGTCCTCCCGGGTTTTGACCCTTGCCTGTTTCTGGACTCTGTTCCCACCTGCCTGACCATTCTGCCTGCCTTGACCATGAGCCTGTCTGTCACGTTTGTCGTCTGGAGATAGAGAGGAGGACCAAGATGTGGCGTGGTAAGTGTTTGTCATTTTTTTATAGAAAAGCTGAACACTTTCAAAAACAAAACAACAAAGTGACAACCGTGACGCTACTGAAACACAGTGCTAACAAGCAACATAACATAGACAATCACCCTCAACCCACAATGACAAAACATATAAACACACAAAGCAAACTATGGTCATGGCGTGACAGTACCCCCCCACCCCCAAGGTGCGGACTCCGGCCGCAAAACCTGAACCTATAGGGGAGGGTCTGGGTGGGCATCTGTCCGTGGTGGCGGCTCTGGCGCTGTCCACTTCTGTGGCCCCTTAGGAACGGCGACCCTCACCGCCAACCTAGGACTGGCAAGCCTACTAAAGGGCCCCACTGGACTGAGGGGCAGCTCGGGACTGAGGGGCAGCTCGGGACTGAGGGGCAGCTCGGGACTGAGGGGCAGCTCGGGACTGAGGGGCAGCTCGGGACTGAGGGGCAGCTCAGGACTGAGGGGCAGCTCGGGACTGGCTGGCGGCTCTGGCAGCTCCTGGCTGGCTGGCGGCTCTGGCAGCTCCTGGCTGGCTGACGGCTCTGGCAGCTCCTGGCTGACTGACAGCTCAGGACAGACTGGCGGCTCTAGCAGCTCAGGACAGACGGGAGACTCTAGCAGCTCAGGGCAGACGGGAGACTCTAGCAGCTCAGGGCAGACGGGAGACTCTAGCAGTTCTGGACAGACGGGAGACTCTAGCAGCTCAGGACAGACGGGAGACTCTAGCTGCTCTGGACAGACGGGAGACTGGCAGCTCTGGAGAGGAGGAAGGCTCTGGCAGCGCTGGGGAGGAGGAAGGCTCTGGCAGCGCTGGGGAGGAGGAAGGCTCTGGCGGCTCAGGACAGGAGGAAGGCTCTGGCAGCACTGGAGAGGAGGAAGCACTTGTAGGCAGAAGACGGAGAGACAGCCTGGTGCGGGGGGCTGCCATAGGAGGGCTGGTGCGTGGAGGTGGCACTGGATAGACCGGACCGTGCAGGCGCACTGGAGCTCTTAAGCACTGAGCCTGCCCAACCTTACCTGGTTGCATGCTCCCAGTAGCCAGGCCAGTGTGGCGAGGTGGAATAGCCCGCACTGGGCTGTGCTGGTGAACCGGGGACACCATGCGTAAGGCTGGTGCCATGTACGCTGGCCCAAGGAGATGCACCGGGGACCAGATGCGTAGAGCCGGCTTTATGGCACCTGGCTCGATGCACACTCTAGCCGGGCCGATACGAGGAGCTGGAATGTACCGCACCGGGCTATGCACCCGCACCGGGGACACCTTGCGCTCCATGGCATAAAACGGTGCCTGCCCGGTCCCTCTCGCTCTCCGGTAAGCACGGGGAGTTGGCGCAGGTCTCCTACATGGCTTCGCCACACTCCCTGTGGTGCTCGGGGGAGGCAGCCCCAAGTCATTTTTGGGGCTGCCTCTCGGGCTTCCTACCGTGCCACCGTGCTGACTCCATTCGCCGGTATCCCTCCTCACACTGCTCCAGAGAATCCCAGGCGGGCTCCGGCACTCTCCCTGGGTCGACCGCCCACCTGTCTATCTCCTCCCAAGTAGTGACACAGTCCAGATCTCGCTCTCATGTCCAGAAATTCTGACATTGCTGCTGCTGCCCGTTGCCACGCCGCTTGGTCCTTTTGTGGTGGGTGATTCTGTCACGGTTGTCGTCTGGAGATAGAGAGGAGGACCAAGATGTGGCGTGGTAAGTGTTCGTGATTTTTTTTATAGAAAAGCTGAACACTTTCAAAAACAAAACAACAAAGTGACAACCGTGATGCTACTGAAACACAGTGCTAACAAGCAACATAACATAGACAATCACCCACAACCCACAATGACAAAACCATATAAACATACAAAGCAAACTATGGTCAGGGGGTGACACTGTCTGCCACTGTGTACCTCCTGGACTCTGATCTGGTTTTGACCTTTTGCCTGTCCACGACCATTCTCTTGCCTACTCCTTTTGGATTAATAAACATTGTAAGACTCCAACCATCTGCCTCTGCATCTGGGTCTCGCCTTGTGCCTTGATATCTTTCCTCCATTGGAAAAGCCTATGAGACTGCCCTACTTTAGCTAGATATGGTTGGTAAAGTGTGATAACTAAATAAATGAATTACAAAAAATAAACACTAGTACATAGTATGCACATTTACATCAATTTGGCACAGTGCATTTTTCATGACAGTTTTATAACCTTCACAGAAAAAAGCTATGTCACTGATCCATAGATAATAGGACTCATCATGAATATAACCCATTTTAGCATGGACATTGCCATTGAGGGCTTCCGCCATTTTAAAGTAGTCAACTGGGTGGGGATTCCTATGAGTTGGGCGCAAAACGTACTACTTTAAAATGGAGATTGCCTCAATGGCGCTGCACATAGACAGGTTGGCTAACAATGTCACGAAAACAATGTACGTGCTTCCATTGGGCAGAAGTCAGCCTGTTGTGATTCTGGATAGCCAAATTTTTAGCAAGAATGACAAACTGCCATGTGGGGAATCGTAAGTGGTTAATTTCAGCTGGTTTCATATTTTTATTGATACTATGTCTTGTTTTGACTTATTTTATGTCAATGCTAATATGGCTAAAATCCTCTACCTAGCTAACCAGTAACTGTAACGATGTATTTGAGACAACAAGTGGTCATTGTGCAAATGTATTTATGTTTTAAATAAACATTGGAGACTAAATATAGCTTACTCCTATTGTCAACAATCTACATCAACCTCATCTGTTTTGCCCCATGTGCACGTGTCCAACCCATCTATGCTGTCACAGATGCTATAATGGCATAAAAAAACAAAAATATAAATGCAACATGTAGTGTTGGTTTCATGAGCTGAAATGTTACATATCTAATTTTGTGCACAAATGTGTTTACATCCTTGATAATGAGCATTTCTCCTTTGCCAAAATAATCCACCCACCTGACAGGTGTGGTATTTCAAGAAGCTGATTAAACAGCATGATCATTACACAGGTGCACTTTGTGCTTGGGACAATTAAAGGCCACTAACGTGCAGTTTTGTCACACAACACAATTCCACAAATGACTGAAGTTTTGAGGGAGCGTGCAATTGGCATGCTGACTGCAGGAATGTCCACCAGAGCTGCTGCCAGATAATTTAAAATGAATTTCTCTATCACAAGCCGTCGTTTAGTCGTTTTAGAGAATTTGACAGTATGTCCAACCGGCCTCACAACCACAGATCATGTGTATGATGTCGTATGGACGAGCGGTTTGCTGATGTCAACATTGAACAGAGTGCCCCATGGTGGCGATGGGGTATGGTATGGGCAGGCATTATCTACGAACAAACACAATTGCATTTTATCGATGGCAATTTGAATGCACAGAGATACTGTGATGAGATCCCACGGCCCCATGTCACAAGAATCTGTACACAATTCCTGGAAGTTGAAAATGTCCCAGTTCTTCCATGGCCTGCATACTCACCAGACATGTCACACATTGAGCATGTTTGGGATGCTCTAGTTGAAGTGTATGACCGTGTGTTCCAGTTCCTGCCTATATCCAGCAATTTCTCACAGCCATTGAAGAGGAGTCGGACAACATTCCACAGGCAACAATAAACAGCCTCATCAACTCTATGACAAGGATATGTATCTCACTGCATGAGGCAAATGATGGTCACATCAGATACTGACTGGTTTTCTGATCCACTCCTCTACTTTTTTTTTACGGTATCTGTGACCAACAGATGTGTCATGACGTTGGCCTGGGGATAGGTTTATGACAGTCATAAATACCTCCCCCCGCCCCCCCCTTTCCTCTCTCTACCCTACTGATGTGACATTTGAAAATCCCTTGGTTAACATAGAGGTTCTGGGAACATCAGAAGGTGGGGGGAAATGAACTATTTCTGGTAATCCGACCAATTGAACATATGTGGTGGGACTTAATGAATATGATGTCAGTTCGGTTGTCATCTGAGACATCAATGATCCTATCATTGAGTCTCATCAATGATAGGATTACAAACTCTACAGTGGAAAGTCTGCACATTGTAGTTATCGGATTCACATGGAATTGTTGTTCAATGTAAATGTTTGAATAAAAAATTATTGGTGAAGAGATTAAATGTAATTTTAGCTTCCAAATGAGAGATTTGGATTTTCATAAGGTTAGGGCTCTGCTCAATCAGTGGCCTGCCCCTGTGAAGAGACATGGGTTATAAAACTTTTCAAACACACCCTTCTCGCTCCACTATATAAAGCCTTGGCGAAAATGTAACTTCCTGTTCCGAGGATGTGAGGACGACGGTCCATACGTTAAAAGGACTAACATGTCAACTACAGAAGTAAGCCAACCTCAGCGTGAGCTTTGGTTGTGAATGGTATGAACTTTTAACTCTTATTCACTACAGAAGTGATACCTCCTAGCCGTTGAGTTAGCAACAGCAGCTGCAAACGTGGGCTAGGAAAGAACAGACAGGGTATCCCGTCTACCACACAACGACGTTACTACAACGTATCGAATTTACCACCAGAGACATTCTTCAAAGGACAAAGGACTCGGTCGGGCAACCATCTACCACCAACCTACCGAAGCGCAGCTCAGAGTAAATATTTATTGCATTTTCCTTCTCCAAATGAGCGGTAATTTAGAATGCATAAGATACTGTATTTACGATAGAGACATCGCTTCTCCCTTTGTTCCTCAGTCTTCCCGCTCTTTCACTCAAACCCAGCCCCTTTTCTTTGGGTAACCAGCTGTCATATCTGTTCTGCGCGCTTGGGACGTTTTCCTTTATGCCGTAATTTGTAATCAAGGTATGATTAATTCTGTGCTAATGTAATTCTGTGTGATTAGTTAGGTATTTAGTAAATAAATAATTAAACCCAATTTTTGTATTGCTGATTCAACTTGTTAGCCAGGGTTCGTGAATATAACCAAGAGAGACTGAAATAAGGTGACGATTAATATTGACTGCTATTGATGTAAAATATGACTAGGTCTTTAAGAGTATATTCGGAAGATAAAAGCTCTATAAATATTATTTCGTGGTGCCGAGACTTTCTAGTGATTTACATTTACATGATTAGCCCAATCAGGTAATATTAATTACAGAGAAAGGATTTTATAGAATAGCATCTCATATCACTTAATCCGGCATAGCCAAAGACACGACAGATGCATACAGTGCATTCAGACCCGTTCACTTTTTCCACATTTTGTTACGTTACAGCCTTATTCTAAAATGAATTTTAAAAATAATAATCTCATCAATAATGACTAAGTGAAAACAGGTTTTGAATTTTTTGCAAATGTATTAAAAATAAACGTACATTCCAACGTACATTCAGACCCTTTACTCATTACTTTGTCAAGAGGTTTGGATACGATTACACTGTATATACACACTACATGACCAAAAGTATGTGGACACCTGCTCGTCGAACATCTCATTCCAAATATGGAATTGGTCCCCCCTTTGCTGCCACAACAGCCTCCACTCTTCTGGGAAGGTTTTCCACTAGATGTTGGAACATTGCTGCGGGGACTTGCTTCCATTCAGCCACAAGCATTATTGAGGTCGGGCATTGATATTCCAATATATCACAAAGGTGTTTGATGGGGTTGAGGTCAGGGCTCTGTGCTGTGCAGGCCAGTCAAGTCAACACCGATCTCGACAAACCATTTCTGTATGGACCTCGCTCTGTGCAAGGGGGCATTGTCATTACAGTTGGCACTGCGCATTCAGGCAGGTAGCGTTCTCCTGGTATCGGCCAAACCCAGATTTGTCCGTTGGACTGCCAGATGGTGAAGCGTGATTCATCACTCCAGAGAACGCATTTCCACTACTCCAGAGTCCAATGACAGCGAGCTTTACACCACTCCAGCCGAAGCTTGGCATTGTGGCATTGCGCATGGTTATCCTAGGCTTTTTTGCAGGTGCTCAGCCATGGAAACCCATTTAAGGAAGTCCCGACAAAGTTTTTGTGCTGACGTTACTTCCAGAGGCAGTTTGGAACTCGGGAGTGTGTGTTGCAACAGAGGATAGATGATTTTTACGCACTACATACTTCAGCACTTGGCGGTCCCATTCTGTAAGCTTGTGTGGCCTACCACTTTGCGGCAGAACCGTTTTTGTTCCTTGACGTTTCCACTTCACAATAACAGCACTCATTGAGACTGAGGCAGCTAGTGCAGGGCAGAAATTTGATGAACTGACTTGTTGGAAATGTGGCATCCTATGACAGTGCCACACTGAAAGACACTGAGCTCTCCAGTAAGGCCATTCTACTGCCAATGTTTTCCTATGGAGATTGCATGGCTGTATTGGAATATCGATTTCTATACACCTGTAAGCAATGGGTGTGGCTGAAATAGCCGAATCCATTAATTTGTGTGTATATACAGTACCAGTCAAAAGTTTGGACACACCTACTCACTCAAGGGTTTTTCTTTATTTTTTACTATTTTCTATATTGTAGAAATATAGTGAAGACATCAAAACTATGAAATAACACATATGGTATCATGCAGTAACCAAAAGTGTTTAAAAAAAATCTATATTTTAGATTCTTTAAAGTAGCCACCCTTTGCCTTGATGACAGCTTTGCACACTCTTGGCATTCTCTCAACCAGCATCACCTGGAATGCTTTTCCAACAGTCTTGAAGGAGTTCCTACATATGCTGAGCACTTGTTGGCTGCTTTTCCTTCACTCTGAGGTTCAACTCATCCCAAACCATCTCAATTGGGTTGAGGTTGGGTGATTGTGGAGGCCAGGTCATCTGATGCAGCACTCCATCACTCTACTTCTTGTTCAAATATCCCTTACACAGCCTGGATGTATGTTGGGTCATTGTCCTGTTGAAAAACAAATGATACTCTCACTAAGCGCAAACCAGATGGGATAGCGTATCGCTGCAGAATGCTGTGGTAGCCATGCTGGTTAAGTGTACCTTGAATTCAAAATAAATCCCTGACAGGGTCACCTGCAAAGCATCCCCACACAATCACACCTCCTCCTCCATGCTTCAGAGTGAGAAGCACGGTGGGAACCACATGCGGAGATCATCCGTTCACCTATTCTATTCCGTGTGAGACGGTGGTTGGAACCAAAAATCTCAAATTTGGACTCATCAGACCAAAGGACAGATTTCCACCGGTCTAATGTCCATTGCTCGTATTTCTTGGCCCAAGCAAGTCTCTTCTTCTTAATGGTATCCTTTAGTAGTGGTTTCTTTGCAGCAATTTGACCATGAAGGCCTGATTCATGCAGTCTCCTCTGAACAGTTGATGTTGAAGTGTCTGTTACTTCAACTCTGTGAAGCATTATTTTGGGCTGCAATTCCTGAGGCTGGTAACTCTAATGAACTTATCCTTTGCAGCAGAGGTAACTTTGAGTCTTCCTTTCCACCCCTAACATGTCACAACACAACAGATTGGCTCAAATGCATTAAGGAAAGAAATTCCACAAATGAGCTTTTAACAAGGTACAGCTGTTAATTGAAATGCATTCCAAGTGACCACCTCATGAAGCTGGTTGAGAGAATGCCAAGAGAGTGCAAAACTCTCATCAGGCAAAAAGTGGCTACTCTGAAGCCATGTATGTATTTTGATTTGTTCAACACTTTTTTGATTACTACATGATTCCATATGTGTTATTTCATAGTGTTGACGTCTTCACTATTATTCTACAATGTAGAAAATAGTCAAAATAAAGAAACGCTGGAATGAGTAGGTGTGTTTAAACGTTTGACTGGTACTGTAAATAAATGGACAAAGCCATCAATCATGTGACACCATTCATTCTTATGCTAAGACTCAATAGCGCATTGAAGCCAAATTAAGTTGGTTAAGATTAAGATGGTATCTCATTGAGACATGCACAGTCTGAGCTGCTCCAGCTCAGGTCGGCGCCCAATTGGCCCAGCATTGTCTGGGTTTGGCCGGGGTAGGCTGTCATTGTAAATAAGAATTTTGAACTGACTTGCCTAGTTCAATTAAGGTTAAATAAATACAAATATTTTTTAAAGGCTGACCGGAGTACTGCAGGCTGCCATTAGCCACTAAATTATCCTTATATCCTGTGTTAGATTTTAAAAGAATCAGTTCAAGGACATACATCTTTATTTACATGAAGATTGACATTTTTTCCATTCACTATAATGGTCGATCCTTTTTTCTGCTAACAATATCTGCAGTACCGCGGTCGCCCTAGAACCTCTGTGGTTTCAATGAGGCGCAGTAGTTCTCCCCTGGTCTGTTCTAACACCTTCGAATCCGAGGCCATGACAGCGCTTCCGTTGTGGGTGCGGTAGTTTATCAACCTTTATTTGCGTGCAATTAACATATATGAATAAACATTACCATAACGACGGTTCAAACACTTAAAAGACACACCCTATTCCCTCAGCCCACAAATTAAGTGTATACATACCTTACATTACTCATCTCATATGTATATACTGTGCTCGACACCATCTACTGCATCTTGCCTATGCCGTATGTACCATCACTCATATATCTTTATGTACATATTCTTCATCCCTTTACACGTGTGTGTGTGTATAAGGTAGTTGTTGTGAATTGTTAGGTTAGATTACTCGTTGGTTACTACTGCATTGTCGGAACTAGAAGCACAATAATTTCGCTACACTCGCATTAACATCTGCTAACCATGTGTATGTGACAAATAAAATGTGATTTGACGTACCATGACGTCTGACGAGTATTTGTAACTGATGTGAAACGGCTAGCTAGTTAGCCGGGTGCGCGCTAATAGCGTTTCGATCAGTGACGTCACTAGTTCTGAGACTTTGAAGTAGCTTTTGTGGAGCGATGGGTAACGATGCTTCGTGGGAGGCAGTTGTAGATGTGTGCAGGTCCCTGGTTCGAGCCTTAGGTATGGGCGAGGAGAGGGACGGAAGCTAGACTGTTACATATACACTTGTAGGGTAAGGGTGGAAGGAATGATTTTTAAATGGTCCACCTTTGGCCGGAAATAAACGTCACTCTTTAATTCCGCGATGATTGTATTTTCAGCCACGGGTAGCTTTATATGCGCTACAGTCAATTGAGTGCATGTGTACTTATATTAAATATATAATTTATTTACACCTACTGTATGAGAGCTAGCAAACCAATTTGCTAATGTTACCCTGCCTAGCTGGAACTCCCGAAGAAGGAAAATGTTTTATTTCTACAATTTCCAAAAGACAAAACAAAAACATATTTACTTTTTACGTCGTAGCAACATTTCACTTATTTGCATTCGTTTTTACTTACACTTGTATGTCTATTGATGTTTTTAAGTTTTCGCGGACTTTTCTTAGCGGATGTACAATCATTGAGAAGTGAATTATGGGGAGTTTCATGTCCCGGAGTGAACATAATTAATTGCACACTCGCAAAGCCGACTAAAAACGAGGGCTGAGGGACTGACGTTGCAAACCTCCCTTGCTTGGCTAATCATTTGGACAACCCGCCAACATGGCGACGGGGATTCCCCCAAAGGGCATAAGACGAGAGTAAGTCTTTTAAGTGTTTGGACCGCAACCAATTTGTCCCGACAGTTGAACTGCTCTGGCGCGCTGCATGAAAGAGGTGTGCTTCACCCGCACCATGCCATGCCGAAAGAGTGGCAGAGGCTGCATAACTATCCTCAAAATTTCCGACAAGGCGCACTGCGTGGTTTCAGACTGCAATCTATCCCCGCTCTTCCAAAGAGAAAGTGACAGTTTTTAGTTCCGTGCGGTGATAGCGTGGTGTTTGAATCTATTCTGATGACATGATGATCGAGGATTGGGTCATGTTTAACATAAAACAAATATATATATATATATATATAGTCGCTCTTATCCATTATCTTATAATGTAGGCAAACCTTACCCGCACTATATGTGCGAGCTGTTGTCTAGAGCGCACGTGCCAAGACCGGAGTGGCACATTTGCCATTTAATGCAACAGCTGTGACAAAATTATTGGTAGAGTTGAAATTGAGAGTTGAAAATATATTGAACTTTCGATTTTATTCGGTACATGACAACTTAAGCGAAAAAGTACCTTTTATGCACTACGTCATAACGCACTGCTTTTTATTAGCAACTGGTCCATTTGGTGGAAAAATTTGAAGATTTTGTTTCTGCAAGATTCTGGAATATTCACTTAAATCTTTCACCAATTGGATGGAAACATAGCTACTGTAATAGAAACAACAGGCAGGTATATTTACCACATACTTTAATGTTGCAAGTTCAGGTTCAAATAAAACACTTAAATGAAAAGCTTACAGTCACCATCTACTACATAATTGTAGATATATCAATCCTGTGATATTACACACTGCTCTCTAATATTATCAAATAAATGCTTATGTACATGCTGCTCAGTGTTAAGCTGTATTTACAAGATTGATCTCAAATGGAAATAATGTAAAAATGGATATCCAATTACATCAGAAACAATAGATTTTACCCCCAAACTAAAGCATTTGCTAACTGTCTAGAAAGTACTGTATCTGATCATAAAATCTTACACTCACACTTCTTACACACTGTATAAACACACACAAACCATAAAATGCATACCCACAGGCAGCATAGAGAGAATACCCATACGCCAAACATTTACACACACAGTATTCAAACTCACATGGGTCAATCGCACAGAAACACTTAAACTGTAATGCTGCAGCCCTTGACATCATTAACAACGGAATGCATTGATTGCCATTTAAAGGATAAAAAAACATGACCAATGTTATATTGATGACATTTTAAAGTGAACTTTAACCCCGCAGACACCCTACTGTATTGCACTTCATACTCCAACAGTAACATGACAGAGCAGCACTAAACATAATTACTTTTTTTCCCAACTCTGCTTGCATCATCAAACATGAAGTATGAAGTCTTAAAAAAAACACCCACAAAGCAAGGTATAACTTGCTTTTTCACACATTCACCTAAAAACTCCAAAAAAGGGAACAGCATTCAGGGCGCTATGTTTTTGCATAACGTTCTAATTGTCTCAACCCTGTGAATTGCACTTGAGAGAATTTAGTTTTTTTGATAACTGCAATCCCACACAGACGCACGGATTACATGAGTAGGATTTAGTGAGGTTGCTAAGGTGGTCGCACTGCAACACACACACAACTCACACATGCCCAAGTGTAAACAAACTCTCGCTCGCGCTCACACACACAGCCTGTACTCGCTCATTCTCTACCACATTAAAACTAAACATTGGGATATTGACAAAGGTGCTCCCGTAACTGGGGTAGGTTTTATATGAAACTCATAAAACCTACGAGTGTGTGTATGTATATATCTCACACAAACACAGAGTATACAAAAACATTAAGAACACCTGCTCTTCTAAGCCTCGAGACAATAGAGACATGGATTGTGTATGTGCCATTCAGAGGGTGTATTGGCAAGACTAAATATTTAAGTGCCTTTGAATGGGGTTTGGTAGTAGATGCCAGGCGCATCAGATTGTGTCAAGAACGGCAACGCTGCTGGATTTTTCACACTCAACAGTTTCCTGTGTGTATCAAGAATGTTCCGCCATCCAGCCAACTTCACAACTGTGGGACGCATTGGAGTCAACATGGGCCAGCATTCCTGTAGAACGCTTTCGACACCTTGTAGAGTCCATGCCCAGACGAATTGAGGCTGTTCATTAGGAAGGTGTTCCTAATGTTTGGTATACTCTGTGTGTGTGTGTGTGTGTGTGTATATATATATATATATATATGTTATATATATATATAACATCACATGCTACTCTTGGCAAAGCTGTATTAAGTGACGGAGTGGCAGAGCCGATGGCCCTTACGCAGGGTGAGGGGACACACATTCAGGCCAGGAAGAACAATGGATGAGGGATGAAACATCAATGAAAACATCTCCCTTCACCTCTCAGTCCCAGCCGTTGTCCTTTATCATGTGGGACAGCTCAATGATGAACTTCCCCTCCTTGTACTTCTGACTCAACTCAAAGGCCTGCTCCTGTAGGGATAGAGATGGTGGGGGGGATAAGAGGCTGGAGTGCATAGTAGACAAGCTTAAAAGACATCCACATTTTTTTGAGAATGGGGATTGAGGATATTATTTGAGTTATTTTACAGTGTGTAGACATAGATAAGTAGCATAGTATGTGTGCGTGTTTGGCCTTACATATTTCCAGCCCAGTGTGGTATGGCAGTTCTCACAGTAGATGTCTGCCACAGCGTGGAGCCCGGTGAGTAGCAGCCTCTCCTCGGCAGGACCACAGCCCACATTCACCCTGAAAACACCAGGAACAAGAACCACAGGTCAATTACCGACATGGTTCCCCGCCACAAATGTCTGTTTTGTGACCTAACCTAAGCCTATCAGATTTTCTGGTGACCCACCAGATAAGCATATATATTTATATTTTTTTAAACAAGATATGTGATAATGCTATCCAAAACCTAATATTTAGCCCCAAATCGGAGGGTGTTTGCTATGCACCAGCTGAGAAATGACATGCTAACTACTAAATGGAGCGGCAGGTAGCCTAGTGGTTAGAGTGTTTGGCCAGTAACCGAAAGGTTGATAGATTGAATCCCCGAGCTGGCAAGGTAAACATCTGTCATTCTGCCCCTGAACAAGGCAGTTAACCCACTGTTCCTAGGCCATCATTGTAAATAATGTTTTCTTAACTGACTTGCCTAGTTAAAAAAATAAATTCAAACTACAGCAAACAGAAGGTAAATATAACTCAACTAGAACGTGACATTCACTTTTAGGATAGTGTACTGTCTTGTATGGCTTACAGGACTAGAGTAAATACACTGAAGTGGCATAAGGAGAACCTGGCAGATGCATGATAATGGCAGTGTACTGAGGCTTGAGCTGTAACTAAGGTGGGACTGTGTTTAAGGGACCTAAAAGGGATACTATTTTGCTCATTAGTTATGGGTACACTGTGTAGGCTATATGGCCAATACACTGGATGACAAGTAAAGATACTCACACAGAGTTGAAGAGGTAAGCACGTCCCTGGCTTCCCTGAAAAGACTGGACGACAGAAAAAAGAGAATAAACTCAAATGTGCCACAAAGACAGAGAGCGACAATGCAAGAAATTATTATTATTTTTTTTTAAATGTAACGTATACTCTGTGTTTGTGTGAGAAAAAGCAGCAGCAGGTTCGTAAGCGTTCATTCAAACAGCACTTTCCTGCATTTGCCAGCAGCTCTTCGCTGTGCTTCAAGCATTGCGCCGTTTATGACTTCAAGCCTATCAACTCCTGAGATTAGGCTGGCAATACTATAGTGCCTGCCTGTAAGAACATCCAATAGTCAAAGGTATATGAAATACAAATGGTAGAGAGAGAAATAGTCCTATAATAACTACAACCTAAAACTTCTTACCTGGGAATATTGAAGACTCATGTTAAAAGGAATGACCAGCTTAAATATGTTCTCATGTTCTGAGCAAGGAACTTAAATGTTAGCTTTTTTTACATGGCAAATATTGCACTTTTACTTTCTTTTCCAACACTTTGTTTTTGCATTATTTCAACCAAATTGAACATGTTTCATTATTTATTTGACACTAAATTGATTTATTGATATTATTAAGTTAAAATGAGTGTTCATTCAGTATTGTTGTAATTGTCATAATTACAAATAAATAAATATTATATATATATATATATTACATTTAAAAAAATAAAAAAGTAAAAATAAAAATATATTTTTTTAAACAAATCGACCGATTTTAAACGGTATGGGCTTTTTTTGGTCCTCCAATAATCGGTATCGGTGTTGAATAATCATAATCTGTCGACCTCTACTCTGAACAGTTTTGAACCCCCAAAAAAGTACCTGTTTATGTAGTTCCCTTCTGTTATTTTTTTTACCTGTGAAATCAACAGTTTCTACATTTAGCTCATTACATTATTTCCCAATCAGTGAGGCTAGAGCAGGAAAGCTAGTTGTTTACATGCGTGATGGACAGACAAGTGTAGCCTATTTCGCAAGGTGTGACTGAAATCTTATGGGTCAGGAGAGAGCGAGAGGGTTGAGGAGCAGGCTTGAAGTGCTAGGCATCTTGCTGTGACATCCATGATCTGAATTAGGTCCACAGAATTATACCTAGGTGGAGCAGCTTCTATGAGGGAACTTTGAACTAGCAAGCTAACACTTGTGTTTGCAGAACGGCACCAGAATAAAAAAATAAGTCCAACATGAAATGTGATAACTAAGCAGTTAACTGACATTGAAAAAGTAAATCCATTATTCTCTAGCTAATTAAAAATGTCCATCCAGTCTTCTTACGCTTCTAACATCAGTACAGTAGCCTATGCTTCAGAGGGGGGAGGGGCAGATTGCCTGTGTGTGTTTAGTCTAAGAGTTTAAGATTTTCAGCTTGCAGACAGACACTGGAATATGTTTCTGAGTGATAGAGGCTTTTGCATAGGCTCTTTGTTGCGTTTTATTTGTGGGACTAGGAAAAAAAATGCCTGGAACATAAAATAACATTAACTGGTTTTCATGCTTTTAAAATAACGGTTCTCTTATGGAGCAGTATGGATCACTTTCGTTCTGTTTCTGTTATTGAAAAATGACATTATTTTCCAGTTTTCTGTTCTGTTCCCTGAACCGGGTTCCAACCCCTGCATCCAACACAATTATATGGAATTTAACCCACTGGCCATAAACGGTCCCTGTAGTCTTACCTTGGAGATGAGGTCATCATGGTTGGCCAAGTGTGCTCGGCAGTGAACACAGCTGTACCTTCGGTGGCACGAGTCTAGGTACGCCTGGAACGTCTTAGCCTTCGTCAGCTTCACCATGTCTGAGGAGATAGAGAAGAAAACAGAGAGACTTAGCGATTAACAGGAGAGACAGAGAGGATATTGGGCATTCCTGGGGCTCCTAACGCTAGGCTACTCTTAAATGTGATCGTGGTAAACCCAAAATTTCACTATTTGTGAAATGTAGTAACTATGAGAAAATGCCATTTTGTAAGCTTATTTGCCAAATGGGGTTAGGCAAATTTGGGTAAACCCAAACAAAAAACGTATGATTCCCATGGCTTTCAACTGAAAAATGCAAGAGAAAGAACAAGTTCATTAACATTTTGCTGTCTGTCCTCTGTCCTGTCCAACACTGCAAAGAAGTAATGCCAGCATTGTAGAAAACGCATGCACTCAACTGTTAATTTCCTACATTTAGGCATGACACCTTGAGTGTCAAATGTCAGAAGGAATCACACAATTAACTAACTGTATTATTAGGAGTGGGAAACAGGTCTGGGCGCATATGAGTGACTTTATTTTAAGCCATATGCATGTCTAATTCGCAGCACACTTCCTGGTAAAATTACAGCAGGGTCCGTGCTATCAAGCGATCCTTGGAACGTCCCTACCTATTGATTTTACATTTGATATGTTTTAAGTAAGGGTTTACGGTTAGGGGTTAAGTTTTGGGTAGGGACGTCGCAAGGATCCCAATAACTCTGACCATTGCACCAGACAGAACACAACATGCATTGACCTACTTTACTGTACCAGCTAAACCCGACGATGTATGGTCAGTTAGAAGCGCTCCATAGATGGATGAGGAAAATGTGTTACTTTTTACTCAAGTCTTATGTCATTTAAAACGGTTAAATGTCCGTGTGAAAATCCATTAGTGTAGCTAGAGTAATTTCAAAATAACGCCTCGGTATTAATGCCACGGCATACACAAGAACAAGCAAAACATCACTCTGATCCTTGCAATTTTGCTGGCCTGCTAACGTTGGCTGACTCGCCCCACATTCGGACAAAGCAACTAGCTAACGTTAGCTAATTTACGTTACTGTTACATAGGCAGCTAGCCAATAATTCCCCAAAACGATGCATACAGTGAATTATTAATCGACCGCCTTCCTCTGTAGCTAGCTATCCATTTTAGCCAACTATCGTGAGAGACTAGCTAACATGTTGACGTTATCTTGCCAGCTAGCAACTGAACCATAATCTGGGTTTAGAGAAGACGCTGAATATGTTTACTGTAAACCCGCCATTTCAGGTTTAGCTAGCAACCTACATGGAAGGAAATACAAGCACAATAGAATAGCCCTGGACTCACCTAAAGTAGTTGTCAGGGTTTCAGTGGAAGACCTAATTTGAACGAAGATATGAGCAGCAACTAAAATGGTCAACTAAGATGCATCAGTAAATTGCTAAATCGTCTAGGAGATAGTTTCTTGCTGAAGAAGTGACCCAACAAGCTATCGGACAGATGGATCCAAACAAACAAGAAGAATCGTGGTGCAGATTTTCTCTCGGTCTCTAACACTTGACAACAGGAACACTTTTTTCATCGGAGATGAACCAGTTTCGTGTATGTTGTAGTTAAAATAACAATAGCTACTCAGACAACGTTTTTTGCAGTTAGGATATTTTCGTGGTGACGGACAAACTTGCAATATTATGCAGTGTTTGTTTACAACGCTGGTTAAGGAGGCGGAACCAAACACGTCACCAGCTACAAAACAATCCCCAACGACCAATGGGAATCGTCAGATTGACTGGGGGAATGTAGGTCGAACAGTTTTAGGTTGAATTGTTACTCATTTCTATGAGATTCGACCGGGCGCCAATGTAGGCATGGTTTGCACTGGCTGAAAGTTTATTGCATTCGATTCCCAGGCATGGTTGTGAGCCATGTTTCTGAAGCATGAACAATGCTGCCTTGTTAACAACATAACCAAGCCGTGCAGATTTGTTCGATTTGAGCAGGGCGCTTCCCGCTCACCCAGTCACACGACGGGCTATAGGCACATTTAACCCGGGCCAGTTTAATAGAACAATGCCATAGTTGTGGTACTTTCAAGACAACTGGGAACTCGGAAAAAACGTATTTCTTTCCTTCTTTAAAAAAATTCGTGACGGCAGTGATCTTCAGGTCGGTAAATCGGAGCTCTAGAAATATGCCCGAGTTTCCGAATTGTAATTCTGAGTTGGATGACCTTTCAAAAAGATTTTTCCTAGTCGGAGCTCGTTTTTTCCCACGTTTCCAGGTTGCTGGAACCATTAGCCTCTGCCGAGTCCAGAGATACTTTTGCGGAGATGGGAAGGAAATTCAATTGGAATTGTATTTACGCACATTGTGTACGTTGCAAATGCTTTGTCAATGGGCAGCTCGGTGCATTCTGGGACAGGAGATCACTCCATCAAGGAGGGAATGGAAGTCAATTGGGCACTAGGTCAAAAACTCAACATTAGCACGAATAACGTGAACCACAGCAGGCTAGTGGCACCTTAGTTGGGGAGTACGGGCTCGTGGTAATGGCTGGAGCCAATGGCTGGTATCAAACACATGGTTTCCATGTATTTGATGCAATTCCAGCCGAGCCCCCCCCCCCTGCTGGGGGAGCAGCCTCCTGTGAAGAACAAGTGCAACTACAAATATTTTGTGAAATGATTAACTTGCTCTCTGTAATGTCATGTATCTTTTAAATCGTGAGATTACCCAGTCAGGTTTCTCGACATAGAGCCCCACAGCGGAGGTGTCATAATACCCATAAAACCTAGCTGTCAAACAGGGAAATGGTTAATATCGTTTTTCCACCATTCATTTTTCCCATAAGGGATTTTAAAATAAGGTTTGTGTTTGGTGTGGGCTTACCCTGGCATGATGTTTCGATAACTATGTAAATCTCTCCTGGATAAGGTGACATATGTCTCTATTTACCCTCAGATTCTAAAATAGTAATTAGCATCAAAGTAGACATTGTGCAAGATTACAAATCCCTGCATGTCATCTCTAGCTGACACCTTTGCTAACAGGTATTGTGACAATTTTAAAACTTGCACAAGGCAGTTCACAGAATAGTCCATTTAAAGAAATGTAGCCAATTTATTCATTACTAAATTTAGCTAGCTTATATAGCTTACATTCTTAACTTTCTGTCCATATCAGATATGTGCATGTCCTGGGATTTTGTTTTGTTACTCACATCACCTAGTAAAATACAACTTGAGTAAAAGTATTTGGTTTTTAAATATACTTAAGTATCAAAAGTAAAAGTACAAATAATTCAATTCCTTATTAAGCAAACCAGACAGGACCATTTTATTTATTTATGGATAGCCAGGGTCACACTCCAACAGTATTTAAAAACATGGTATTTGTTTAGTTAGTCCGCCAGATGAGGCAATAGGGATGACCAGGGATGTTCTGTTGATATGAGTGCAAATGGGACCATCTTCTGTCCTAAGAAAGTACTTGTGTCACGGAAAATGTATCGAGTAAAAAGTACAGAATTTTATTTAGGAATGTAGTTAAGTAAAAGTTGTCAAAAATAGAAATAGCAAAGTACATATACCACAAAAAATTACTTGGGTACTATTCACCACTGCACAATACACAGCCCTTATTTTAAGTATTTCTAAAATCGCTTATGGGAAAAATGATTGGAACCGTTTCACTGCAAGGTTTTATGGATATTATGACTCATACGGTGGTACTGTTCATATGCTAAACGGAACTAGGAAACAGACATTTCCGACTTGCTGAACGTGGTATATAACTACAACCAGTTAGCAAGTTGGAAATGTCCGAGTTTCTTAGGTCCGACATGCACATGAATGTGGCGTCATACCCTGACTTTTAGAAGGGATTGCTTGATGATTAGTTTAGCAACTGCATGACGCAGAATGACAACGTGCACACGATTGGTCAAAAGTCTGTTAGTGGGGCCACTGAGATTCCTATCTCCTACTTTCTAAGTATCTCTGCTGAGTCTCCAACGACCAGATGTTCCGGTTTTCAGGGGAAATGGAAAGAGAGCCTGTGACTCAACTTCCTCTTTTGGACGTTAACAAGGCTACTCCACTGAGGTAGGGTGACTCCTTTCTATGGCGACACGCCATCTGTTCTCCTCCACATTTACTGGATTGGTTGAACAGTGCAGAAGAGAACCTGAACTAGTTTCATAGGTTAAGCTATGTAGAAGTCATCTGAATCCTGTCCATGTTGTCCTTGGTCACGCATGAGAAAAATCATAGAGATTCTATGGATATGATACTGTAGCTCAAGACCGTATACTAGCTACAGTTTACTTGCTACATAACACAATAACTGTAGGCCTAATAAAGCCACTGGATTAACTAGGTCAAGAGCGCTGCACTGAAAATTGGTTACATGTCCTCGCTGTCAAAATGTAAAAAAAATAGGTGATTATTAGTGAGCTGAGCCGCAGGGGTGGACTGGGACAAGAATTCGACCCTGGCATTTTATCCATACCAGCCCACACCACTGCTCGTGCCGCCAACTCACCCCCACCACGGGGGGAATGGTGCCCAGACCTACATCCACACCAGGCTTGAGTCTTCTGACATTCGCATCCACTCTAAATTAAACTTAGACACAGGCAGTAGTACTGACACATAACATTGGCAGTAGGCCTACTAATATAGCCACTGTTAGATGGCATACCACCAAAGCCACAAACAAAAATGAAAATAATGGGGCAAATTATTGTTCTAAAAACAGAATTAAATCATTATACATGAACATGATAAGAAATTTACATTAGCTAAAGATCTGACTTGTGCTCAACTCTCAAGTCTGAAATTCTTATCTAGATTTAGATGAACCAGTCCAGTGCCGTGTTTTCAGCTCTTATTCATTGTGGCTGCTGTGTGTGTCACAGAAGGCTTATTTCTCCGAATTCTAAAGGACAAGGTCTTAATCTCTTAATATGTCTCTAAAGAGTTGTTTGAATTTATCTACTTATTATTTTAACCTATTTGCTATACTGCATCCAATGCACAGAGAACCAGGAAGTGCAGCCTTTGTTTCCCACTGGGAAACTGCTGGCTGGTAGATTATTGTTAAGAACTGAACAGACTTTGACCATGGCCTGGGCTGAGAGAATGAGGAAGTGAAGCAAGTAAACACATAAATACTGTGTGTGTTGGAAGCCGTTATTTTCCAGTGGTATAAACAAATGGAAGTTGGCCTTGAATGCTTAACTATACAAGTATTTATTTAAATCATCTTTGCATTGATAAACATACAATTTGTATAGCATGTCATAAATACCCCAAAAGTCAGTTCCATTATGTAAATGTCATAATACCATGAGAGAACATCAAGGATATATACTTAAAGAAATCACTTCTCCTCCCAACAACATCCAGACATTCACTGATAGATCCATTAGGGTTTGGGAAGGTTGCAGAGAGAGGTGAACAGTGTCTCAATATATGGCCACAATCCATTAACCAAAAGACAGTAAGTGTAAGTGACATACTTTTGTGTAGATGGAATGAAGTTGCCTAAAGACATTGATCAGAGATTGGTTATGTGTTTTTCCCTCTATTGGTTAAGGTTGGGATTTCGGAAAGTTATGCTGGTCTTGTATCTGTGCTTTTTAGGGCAACTTCCTCACAGAGCTGTCCTTCTGCTCATTGGTGGAGACCGGAGTTGTGAAGGAAAATTGCGATTTCAGTGTGGTTCTTTCGGTGATACACAATGTACGAGTGGAGGTCTCTTGATAGGTAGCTCGAGCTGTCAGTTAAGAACCTGTTTGTGAATTAGTAGTTTGATTGGAGGTTTGGGCTGTCAGTCTTGACTCCTGTGTCTGTGTAGGTAGTCAGTCAGGAGGGTGGGGTAGTCTGTCATGACGCCTGTGGCTCCTGCTTCGAACGCCGCCTCGATGTCAGGATCCTCGTTGCAGACGAACAGGTGCACCTGAGGATAGAGAGGGCCAGACATCAGTTATCCCACATGAGAAAAATACTACAGTACGTGCTAAAGAATTCTATAGTAAACTTTTGTATACTCTACTACACACTGTAATATCCCTTGATCATGTGTTGTACTTGTACTTTAGAATGTTGTAGAATACTACAGTATTATCTGCAAAAATAAGCAGAGTAGTAAATATTACAGTAATGTCTGCAAAAACACTACACTTATTTAACAATAGTAAATACCATTTTTTTAATTTAACCATTATTTTGACAAGGAGTCAATGCTGAGACCAAGGTCACTTTTCCAGATGAGCCCTGTATTAAGCACCAAAATACACATCTAAACACATTCATATACACAATACACAAAAAGAAAAACAGAAAAGACAATCTTCAGTAAAAAGGTCCCCTCACAACCATCTGAAATACCATAGAGGCACAAATTCCACCAATTATAAAGTGTATTGTAGATCATGCCACAAGTAAGGTGCAAGGAAATTAAAGGCAGATTTTCCTAACTCTCTGGATACCATCTATGTGACTTCAAAGAGGTGATGAGGAACTATAGTAATTTTGTGCCACCAGAAAGTATTCCATTCACTTTTGTTTTTTTGCTCTGACATGCACTATCAACTGTGGGACCTTATATAGACAGGTGTATGTATGTATGTATGCCTTTCCAGATTATGTCCAATCAATTGAATTTACCACAGGTGGACTCCAATCAAGTTGTAGAAACATCAAGGATTATCAATGGAAACAGGATCGCCTGAGCTCAATGTCGAGTCTCATAGCAAAGGGTCTGAATACTTTTGTAAATGTGATAGTTCAGTTTCTAAAAACCTGTTTTTGCTTTATCGTCATGGCGTATTGTGTGTAAATTGATGGGGGGGAAAAAACAATTTTGATCAATTTTAGAATAAGGCTGTAACATAACAGAATGTGGAAAAAGTGAAGGGGTCTGAATAATTTCTGAATGCACTGTAAGTGAGACATCTACATGCTAAGTATGGACCATATATCGTGATCCCTACAGGTTATAGAAAAGAGCAGAAGCTCTGAACTATTCGTTCTGACTCCAGTCCTACCTACCTACAGGTTATGTAAAATTTGCTCTTTTAGTATTTCTCCAGTAGGAGAAAGCCTCCATTTCTATGTCAAAGATAATAAAACAAAAACACTATAGTAAATCCTACAGTAATGCCTGCAAAAGCACTACTGTAAATACTACAGTATTTTACATTATGCAAAAACTCTACAGTTAACACTACAGTATATTCAAATCCGCAAAAACACTACAATAACTACTATAGTATTTTCCATGTTGGCGGATATGAGTGAGAGGGCTGGGTTGTGTTTATTAGGTACAAAACAAAGTGAAACAGGGAGCTGCTATCTGAACATTGAATGTGAAATGCTGATTTACATTTTGTTGCGCAACATTTTGCTATGGTGTTCTTGAATGAACATGACCCTGGTTCCATTTCAGTCACCTGTCCCTTCACCAGGAGTGTCAAACTAATTTTGACCCGGGTGTGCATTCGGTCTTCAACAAGGTCAAGAGCACTGCACTAAAAATTGTCAAAATATAGGTGATTATTAGTGAGCTGGGCCGCAGGGGTGGACTGGGAGCCCACACCACTACTCGTGCCGCCAACTCACAAATAGTTGTGATTGAGCTAAATATTGAGAGTTGGGAAATAAATAAGTATACCTACAGAAAGCTGAGACCCTCCTCTCTTCGACAGGGACAAGGGGATGAAGCTTGTTGTACGCTAGAAAGCATTTTTCTCTCGAGCGCATGGGGGGAGAGGAGAGTGGCTCGCTCATTGCATCAGCAGGCCCCAGTGAGGACACAGGCACATTTGGAGGGCAGCCGCTTTCATTACAGGAATCATTAGGATAATGCACTTTACTGTTTGACCAAATCATAGTTTTAGCCACCCCAAAAATAGGATGTTTTGAGTGAGGTGACAATGTAGAATGTGTTCTTTCTAAGTTTATAGGCACCCTTTCTGTTTTTTTACCACCCATGATCTTGGCTGACTAACTGATGACGGAGTTGGAGCAGGTCTCTTTGCTGATGCCGCGTTTGACTTAGACTGAGGTCATGCAAACTCACATTCAATCAGAACTGGGCCGGCCCATCTTGGTGGGGTAGGCCAGCCATTGCCCACTCATCATCCAAAAGCCCATTATAGATGGAACAGAGGAATTCCACTAAAATCGAGCTGGATTGGAACTCCCATGTTTGCTCCTTGCCCTAGACACTCAGTGTCTATAGTTCGTAAAGGGCTGGATAAGGGAAAGAGGGATGTAACAGGAGCTCTGCTGACCCTACTGATGGGCCATGACATACTGAAGCGGTTAGCAGAAGGGGCTAGGAAGTGATGGCAGTAACAATTATGATGATAATAGTAATGATGGTGGTTGCTCTGTACCTGAATTCCTCTGTTGGCCAGATGTTTGAATAGACTCTTCCTCATCGTTAATCTGGAAAAACATTAACGTTTTGCAGGTGGTTTAATCTTTTATCAAAGCTTGTACATGGTCTGTTGGTTTTAGTAGGGAAAGGGAACTGCTTTGTTACTGTAGTAAATGTACCCACTTTTCTATCAGATAGATGACCATTCTGTTCTTCAGAAGACGCTCCTCAGGAATATATGTTCTGCATAAATAGAATGAGATTATATGATAGTTACAATTTACGACATACACACACAGGGTTGCCAGAGAAAGAACAATAGAAAGCTCTCTGTCACCACACATCCGTCTGCACCTATACTCAAAGATAAACATGTGACCACACACATCCATGCACAGACATAACAGATGATGGTGAAGTCAGATGGGTACTGTATCAGCACATGAACTTTGGCACCCATACGCAAAAAAACATACATGACACACACGCACACACACGCACACACCTGTTAATGATGCGGGGCAGGTAGAACTGCAGGAAGCTCTCTCCCAGCGGAACAAAGGGCAGCAGGCCGCTGTAGTAAAGGAGGAGCAGCTGCAGCCCTCGTCTCATACTGAAACTATAGGGCATGGTGGAGTTCTATAAGGAGAGAGGGAGAGCAGAGAGAGAGAGGGAGAGATGGAGGAATGGGATAGAAGAGAGCAGGAGGGACAGGGAAGAGAGAGGCTGGGTTGAGAGAGTGCAAGAAAATATCTCGCCCTAGGACAGGAGTTGGACCCCTGGTTCAGTTTATTGTATCTTCCCCTAGTTGACACTTACAGATCTGCGGCACTTTTTCATAATGGTACAGTCTACAGTCGCCCACACTGTGAGGTCCTCTCTATCATACTGTTTCACCATGTTGGACACCTGAGAGAGAGCGAGAGATAGACCAGGGCAGAAAGGGAGAGGGGAGTTATTCGTTGTCTGTGACTAAAACATTTAGTGAAGCTGTGAAACCTATTATCGTTAGATTCTTTTTTTTCCCTGACATAGTCAAATAACTCAAGCATAGATTGTTAACTTTTTTCCAAATTTGGCACACAAAGACCATGAGTAAAATGTGTCAAAAAGAATGGTACCGATTGGCCTATAGGTGGCAATGTTATAAGCGGTCTCACTTTAAACCCTCATATCCACCGCCCCGTTTGACGTAGGTGTGTAACCTGCACGTTAGCATATGCTAAAAACACAAATCTTCTCACGAACCATAAATCATATTGACGTCATATTTGGTATAGACTCAATGAATTAGCCTGTAATGAATTGGAGAAGGATTAGTTGCTGCATTCAAAGTCGGCCACGTCACACAACTAGATGGCACCATATAACACCAGGGCTATAAGAACTGAACCGATAGACATGGGGCCATGAAATTTGGTATGTAAACCAATGTATATGTCCTTAGAAGCTGTGTGATAAAGTCACTGCAACCTTAGATGGCTGCACTGGACCAGTTGGTGGCACTATAGATGTCGTCATCCTTGTGGTATTGAGAGAGAACCATGGTAATGCTTTCACTGATTGCACATAAAGGAAGATAGTTCCTACATGATATAGTGCTTGCTTTGCTATTCAACTATCTTGTGTCCTTTCTGTCTTCCTGTGAACCCTGTTCATTGCTGCTCACTGCTATATTTATAAAGTATATTCTGTAAATAAAGTTGAATTTGATTGGATTTAGCTTAGTCCTGTACTTTTTCCATCAGCAAGCTGTTGTCTTCTTTGATTTCGATGTTGACTGGCATCTTAGGGAACTTCCTGAACACTTCCTCCAACAGGGTGAACTTCCTGTCTGTACCGGTGCTGTAGTGGCCTGGTGTTGGAAAGGAAGGAAGAAAGGGATGGGAGGGAGGGAGAAGGGTGAGGTAGTGAATGTCATGATAATACACACACACACGCACGCATATACACACACACATTGGTGCAAAACCTCAAAGAGCATTTGTCTATGCCATTGACCCACTTCTGTCAGAGAAGTATGGTGGATGAGTGTGTGTGTCTCTGTGTGTGTGCCTTAATTAGGCTGACAGCGTCGTATTTTGGTACACCAGAAGTACACGAATTTCCAATGAAAAGCTGCATTTGCCTTGCAGCATTGAGTTGCAGAGGTAGTTGCATAGTGCAAACTGTAAAGTTTGGTGGAGGAGGAATAATGCCCTGGGGCTGTTTTTCATGGTTCGGGCTAGGCCCCTTAGTTCCAGTGAAGGGAAATCTTAATGCTACCGCATACAATGACATTCTCTAGGCGATTCTGTGCTTGCTCCTTTCCAACTTTGTGGCAACAGTTTGGGGAAGGCCCTCATGTTTCAGCATAACAATGCCCCCGTGCGGACCTCCCGATTGGCACAGTGGTCTAGGGCACTGCATCGCAGTGCTAGCTGTGCCACTAGAGATTCGGGGTTCGAGTCCAGGCTCTGTCGCAGCCGGCGGCAACTGAGAGACCCATGGCGTGGCACACAATTGGTCCAGTGTCGTCCGGGTTAGGGAAGGGTTTGCCCTGCAGGGATATCCTTGTCCCATCGTGCACTAGCGACTCCTGTGGCGGGCTGGGTGCAGTGCACGCTGACACAGTCAGGGTGTTTCCTCCGCCACATTGGTGCGGCTGTCTTCCGGGTTAAGTGGGCATTGTGTCAAGAAGCTTGGTTGGGTTGTTTCGGAGGACGCACGGCTCTCAACCTTCACCTCTCCCGAGTCCGTATGGGAGTTGCAGCGATGAGACAAGACTAACTACGATTTTTTTTTTTTTTTTTAACTAATCACTTTAAAAAAATTTTAGTTTAAAATGAAAAACAATGCCCCCGTGCACAAAGCGAGGCCCAACCTCACTAATGCTCTTGTGGCTGATTGGAAGCAAGTCACTGCAGCAATGTTCCAACATCTAGTGGAAAGCCTTCCCAGAAAAGTGGAGACTGTTATAGCAGCTATGGGGGATCAACTCTATATTAATGCCATTGATTTTGGAATTAAATGTTTGCCGACCAGGTGTCCACATAATTTTGGCCATGTAGTGTATGTGTTACAGTGGATACCTGCATTAAATGTGACCTCCAGTCTGTCCTTATACAAGGGTAAGTCCTGAAAAGAAAACACAATTCATATTTTATACTACAAAATGAATGAACTGTCTCATTACTGTATGGGACAGTTTATAAAAGCTAAAACAGTTTATGGAACAGATTATAAAAGGGGCCTACATGTATACACATTATAATACATACACATTAAGGTCAGAATAGCTATGGTAACAAAGAGTTCAAGCAACAATCAAGGGGAGTTTTATATTCTATGGTTTTAATATACATTTGACCTCTAACCTCTAGGTTTAGGGAGGAGATGGTGACATCATGGCCAGTCTGCCTCAGGAGGTTTTCGTCATGTGACACAACCACATGACCATCCCTGGTCAGGTGACAGTCCAGCTCCAGCATTCCTGTACCCTGCTCCACCGCACTGAGGGAGGGGGGGTAGATTAAGTGCCGACACCCGCATAACTGTTGTTTTGAACGTGTCGTAGGTGGAACTGCATTAGAGCTGTCAATCCACAAGTGGCTCCCGGCATCATACTTATTGCAGACATTGGCACATTAGTAGTAATCCCATGTAGCCATGTTTACAAGTTCCAACACTGGAATGTGTGATACAATCTACACATCGATTAGGCTGAAATATTTAGTTTATGATTTTTAACTTGAGTTTCATTATTTCTATATAGCCTACATTTTCTAGTTCTGAACTTCTAACGTGAGTGGGATGGGTGTGGCTTTGTGACAATGACCACACAAGCAGCTGCTCACCGATTTGAAACATCAACTATGCAGGTGTCGGTTAGCGCATGTTAATGCTTGATCTGATTGAATCTAGCTCAGAGGTGTCAAACATACGGTCCGGGTCTGGCCTGTGAGGGGGTCCAATCCAGTTTAAGGGTGGTTTGAGAAAAAATACAAAACTCAAATAAAACATACTTTAAAATGACTAAAACCAAATCGAAAGTATGTCAAAATTACAATGGACCCATAGTGCCTTCAGAAAGTATTCATACCCATTGACTTATTGCACATTTTGTTGTGTTACAGCCTGAATTCAAAATGGATTAAATCTATTTTTGTCACCCATCTACACATAATAACCAAGTTAAAAGATGTTTTCATTTTTTTTTTTTTTTTTACATAAGTACTGTATTCACACCCCTGATTCAATTAAGTGATAATGCCCGAGAAGCCTGTGTTTGGAGGATATATTGGCACGGGTGTTCGTCGAGGGCCGGCAAACTGTGCCAATACCCTTCAAACACCGGCTTCGAGGGTTACCTACATATTCAAATAATGATTGACATATTTTTATTAAACTTTATTTTGATGAATTTATTAAAACAATTTCATCCTTCCATAAGATATAGTCCCGACACAAATCTAAGGCTGCACCCCAAGCCAGTTCGTTTGCCAGAGACTCGACCCAGTTGTTCAGTCTTTTTGTTCTAAATTGTTCTAGTCATTCGTTCTAAATGTTCCATACCCATAATGGCTGGCAACATTTTTATCCCTTGAATTCTAGCAAGCCAACTACAGCGAACTTAGTCACGTCAAACAGTGCAGCCAAAATAACAGCAAAGTAGCTTAATTTGCATCTGTTTAAGTTGCTTTCTAGTGTAATCTATTTGGATTTCTCCTGGCATAGAAAATGTGCTCTCTCATCAGGACACTGTTGTTCAGAGGAGCTAGCCAAAAACACAGCTAACACAAACACTTCAAACTGAAGCTGGATAGACTTTAAACTAGCCGGACTTCATTTCATTTGATCTTTTTTCAATTGATATTTCTTTGTATATATCCATGAAAATGATGCCAGCTGATTCATGATTTTGACTGGCTGAGAAATGCTGCCTGCCTGCCTGTCTGTCTCATCCTGACTCCCGACACTTTCATAACTATGGGACAGCTTGAGATTGAGTTTGAATATTGAAACAATGTTGAAATGTTGAAGGTAATATGGTAATATGTAATATGGTAATAGGTAATATGTGCATGTAGGTAGGGGTAAAGTGACTATGCATAGATAATAAACAGCAAGTAGCATCAGTGTAAAAGCAAAGGGGGGGGGGGGGTTCAATGTAAATATCCTGGTGGCCATTTGATTAATTGTTCATCAGTCTAATGGCTTGGGGGTAGAAGCTGTTAAGGAGCCTTTTGGACCTAGACTTGGTGCTCTGGTACCGCTTGCCGTGCGTTAGCAGTGAGAACCGTCTAAGACTTGGGTGACTGGAGTCTTTGACCATTTTTTGGGCCTTCCTCTGACACTACCTAGTGTATAGGTCCTGAATGGCAGGAAGTTTGGCCCCAGTGATGTACTGGGCCGTATGCACTACTCTCTGTGGCACCTTACGGTCAGATGACAAGGAGTTGCCATATCAGGTGTGATGCTACCGGTCAGGATGCTCTCGATGGTGCAGCTGTATTACTTTTTGAGGATCTGGAGACCCATGCCAAATCCTCAGTCTCCTGAGGGGGAAAAGGTGTCGTGCCCTCTTCACGACTGTCTTGGTGTGTTTGGACCATGATAGTTTGTGGTGATGAGGACACCAAGGAACTTGAAACTCTCGACCCGCTCCACTACAGCCCCATTGATGTTCGTGGGTGAAGAGGGAGTACGGGAGGGGACTAAGTACACACCCCTGAGGGGCCCCAGTGTTGAGGATCAGTGTGGCAGACGTGTTGTTGCTACCCTTACCACCTGGGGACGGCCTGTCAGGAAGTTCAGGATCCAGTTGCAGAGGTAGGTGTTTAGTCCCAGGATCCTTAACTTAGGGATGAGCTTTGTAGGCACTATGGTGTTGAACGATGAGCTGTAGTTAATGAACAGCATTCTCACATAGGTGTTCCTTTTGTCCAGGTGGGAATGGGCAGTGTGGAGTGCGATTGAAATTGCGTCATTTATGGATCTGTTGAGGCGGTATGTGAATTGCAGTGGGACTAGGGTTTCCGGGATGATGGTGTTGATGTGAGTCATGACCAGTCTTTCAAAGCACTGAATGGCTACCGACATGAGTGCTACGGTGCGGTAGTAATTTAGGCAGGTTACCTTCGCGGGCACAGGGACTATGGTGGTCTGCTTGAAACACATAAGTATTACAGACTCGGTCAGGGAGATGTTGAAAATGTTAGTGAAGACACTTGCCAGTTGTTCCGCACATGCTTTGAGTACACGTCCAGGTAATCCGTCTGGCCCCGTGGCTTTGTGAATGTGGACCTGTTTAAAGGTCTTGCTTTACATCAGCTACGGCGAGTGTGATCACACAGACATCCGAAAAAGCTGGCATTCTCATGCATGCTTCAGGGTTGCTTGCCTCAAAGCGAGCATAGAAGGCATTTAGCTCATCTGGCAGGCTCGCCTCACTGGGCAGCTTGCGGCCGGGGTGCCCTTTGTAGTTTGTAATAGTTTGCAAGCCCTGCCACATCCAACAAGCGTCAGAGCCGGTGTAGTAGGATTCAATCTTAGTCCTGTATTGATGCTTTGCCTGTTTGATGGTTTGTCTGAGGGCATAGCAGGATTTCTTATAAGCGTCCGGATTACAGTCCTGCTCCTTGAAAGTGGCAGCTGTAGCCTTTAGCTCGGTGCAGATGTTGCCTGTAATCCATGATGTGTCTGTGTGTATATGTATCCTGTGTTGTTTTCTCTCCTTCTCCCCTCACAGGTGAAAATCATCACTCACCAATCAGTCACCAATCCAATCATCAATCAGAAGACACACCTCCTCCTGTTTCCTACCCTAACACAGTTCCTTTCCCTTGGTTTAAAAACTCCATCAGTTGTTTGCTCTGGAGCTCAATCTCTCTGTAAATGCCATGTCTGTAGGTCTCTGTGTTTCACTCTCTCGTTGTGTATTAACCTCTCTTTTGTTTGAGCACCTCCATAGCACTTTTTCATCACCTGTGAGTATTGTTTTGGTTATGGTGTTTGTTTGTTTGCTGGTGGGAAAAAGGGAAACCAAGACAAGTCGCCCATGGGCATACACTACCCGTAGGTAGACTTTGTTAAATACACTAGTTAGAACTGGGTGGACCACCCACTGTATTTTTGGTTAGTTAGTTAGCTATTGTTAAAGTAGGCTAGTCTAGCTTAGGGGTGTTTTTGAATACTTATTGTTTCTTTCCTTGGGTCCAGCTCAGCCCCTTTTTCCTGCCCCCCCCCCCCCCATTACCGTGTGTTTTCAAATAAACCTTGAGTTTGATGGTAGATTTCAGTTGTCGTGGTTATTTCGTTCTCACTTTTACTTTGTCACAATTATAATTTGCATGAGTTATGTTACGGGTCTCATTACCACCCCCCCCCCCTAGACTGTCGGGCCAAAAGGGATTCGTAACAGTGTCTAACTATTTCTAAACCATGTGAAGGGATGGCGTGATTAAAGGGGAACCAGTTAGTTGGCTCCACAATTTCTGTGTGCCAGTCACTCCTCTCCGTGATCTTGTCCAGGAGGGATTGTATTTGAGATGGGAGTGTCTAGAATTGATACAGTGGGGAGAACAAGGATTTGATACACTGCTGATTTTGCAAGTTTTCCTACTTACAAAGCATGTAGAGGTCAAATTTTTTATCATAGGTACACTTCAACTGTGAGACGGAATCTAAAACAAAAATCCAGAAAATCACATTGTATGATTTTTAAGTAATTAATTAGCATTTTATTGCATGACATAAGTATTTGATCACCTACCAACCAGTAAGAATTCCGGCTCTCACAGACCTGTTAGTTTTTCTTTAAGAAGCCCTCCTGTTCTCCGCTCATTACCTGTATTAACTGCACCTGTTTGAACTCGTTGCCTGTATAAAAGACACCTGTCCACACACTCAATCAAACAGACTCCAACCTCTCCACAATGGCCAAGACCAGAGAGCTGTGTAAGAACATCAGGGATAAAATTGTAGACCCGCACAAGACTGGGATGGGCTATAGGACAATAGGCAAGCAGCTTGGTGAGAAGGCAACAACTGTTGGTGCAGTTATTAGAAAATGGAAGAACAAGATGACGGTCAATCACCCTTGGTCTGGGGCTCCATGCAAGATCTCACCTCGTGGGGCATCAATGATTATGAGGAAAGTGAGGGATCAGCCCAGAACTACACGGCAGGACCTGGTCAATGACCTGAAGAGAGCTGGGACCACAGTCTCAAAGAAAACCATTAGTAACACACTACGACGTCATGGATTAAAATCCTGCAGCGCACGCAAGTTCCCCCTGCTCAAGCCAGCGCATGTCCAGGCCCATCTGAAGTTTGCCAATGACCATCTGGATGATCCAGTGGTGGAATGGGAGAAGGTAATGTGGTGTGATGAGACAAAATAGAGCTTTTTGGTCTAAACTCCACTCGCCGTGTTTGGAGGAAGGATGAGTACAACCCCAAGAACACCATCTCAACTGTGAAGCATGGAGGTGGAAACATCATTCTTTGGGGATGCTTTTCTGCATAGGGGACAGGACGACTGCACCGTATTGAGGGGAGGGTGGATGGGGCCATGTATCACGAGATCTTGGCCAACAACCTCCTTCCCTCAGTAAGAGCATTGAAGATGGGTCGTGGCTGGGTCTTCCAGCATGACAATGACCCAAAACACACAGCCAGGGCAACTAAGGAGTGGCTCCGTAAGAAGCATCTCAAGGTCCTGGAGTGGCCTAGCCAGTCTCCAGACCTGAACCCAATAGAAAATCTTTGGAGGGAGCCGGGTCCGCTCAATGTATGTGCGTAAAGCTTATACTGGACACAGGGCATGTAACCTCTATTGCTCATCAGAAGAAAAAATAGATCAAAAGCTAATGACCTGTAGGACATATTCATGACTTTCTGGGCAAAGGCCGCATTTACCTTAGTCTCCAGGGGCGAACTGTGTACAGGAAGATTGTATAGATAACGCATGGAGATCCCCAACGCATTTAGCCGAGGTCAAAGCCACGAGCAAGGAGGTCTTGTAGGAGAGGATCTTCAGATCCAAAGACTCCAGTGGTTTTAAAGAGGGCCTTGCACAGAGCATCCAAAACCAAAGCTAAATCCCAACTGGATGCAATAGGTTTAGAAAACGGTCTCAGGTGGTGCACACCTTTTAGGAACCCCACCACCAATCCCTGGAGTGGCATCACCAATTCCCACATGACATGCTGAAATAGCGGCCATGTACACTTTCAAAGTGGTGAATAGGCGACCCTGATCAAAACATTCCTGTGGGAACATTAAAATGTCCCTCAGAGAACTCTGAAAAGGAACAATTCCTTTATTTTGGCACCAAAGCTCAAATGCCTGCCACACTCTTGGGAGGGAGCCTTTGTGGACTGAATAGTAGCAATCAAGTTCGGAGGTAAACCTCTAACAGTCAGATTGGACCTCTCAGGGGCCAAGCCCACCGATCCCAAATCTCAGGCCGGGGGGGGCCAAACCCGCCCGGGCGCCTGGGACAACAGATCCCTGCGCAGCGGGGGTTGCCACAGGACCCCGCTCAACAGGCGAATGATCCCCAGCTCCACTGGTGGAAATGTGTAAAGGAGGGTACAAAGCCACTGATGCACAAGTGTGTCCAATACCAACGGCGAGCTCGGGTCCCTCATTGAGGAAAAACAGATGACAACGCACATTTTCTCGAGATGCATAAAGATCTACGTCGGCCCTGCCAAACATTTCCCATATCTGGGAGACCACCCAGGTGTGTAGACTCCACTCCTGAGAGAGAGAGGGTCTCACCTGGATAAAAGATATGCACTGTATTGAGAGCATGTGTGCATTGCTTCCCAGCATTAGGGAGCGAGCCAAGGTTAGGAGGGAGAGAGACAGGGTCTCTCCCCGTCTGTTGATGCATGTCACCACTGACATATTGTCGGTTCTGACCAGCACAAGCCAGCCCGATAAAAGCAGGGGGAAGCACCTGAGCGCCAGATACACCGTTAGGAGCTCCAGGTAAATTATATGCAGTGCGCTCCGACCAACTCTCCATACCCCTCGAATTGAGTTGCCTTCGAATAGCGCACCCCACCCTTGGGGGGATGAGTCTGTCGTGATCACCTTGCGGGATACAACTCAGCCCATGGGAGCCCCCTGACAATAGCAGAGGGTCACACCACCGGGCCAGGACCCATTGGCCTGACAGGGACACCTGAAGCAACCAGCTTAGGCTGCGAGATGCATCGAGGTGAGTGGCTAACACTCGGCACCGGAAGGGCCACGTCAACAATAGCCCAAGGGGAACGACTTCCATTACAGAAGCCAAAATTTGCCTAAGCAGAGACGGAATCCAGACACCCTCCGTGGGGATAGAAAAGTGTGATAGGGGAGTGAGTCTAGCTCGAGACCCAGAAACGGAATGCACTGAGATGGAGTCAGACGGCTCTTTTCTGGTTTATTATGAAGCCTAGAGACTGAATATGGGACTAGCATGGATGTGTGTAATACCAATCGTCTTGTGAACATTCAGAATATGTAGACTCTGAGGTGCTAGCTGAGGGCACGTAGGTCTCGAATGGGACGTACAATCCGGTCCCTTTTTGGAACCAGGAAATACCGTCCGTACCAGCAGTCCTGGATCTTCAACATTGGAACCACTCGGATTACCTGCTTCTGGAGACAGGAGGATACTTCCTCCCTCAAAATGGGCGCTGAGGACTCGGGACAGTCGAAGTGATGATGCTGCAGAAGTGTGGGGAACGCACAACAAATTGTAGCCTGTACCCCAACATTACTTTTGGTATGATCCAGGGTGACACTGCGTATGTGCGCCATTGGTCGGTGCAGACAGTGAGACTCCTGTGAAATGCCATCTGAAGGGCCGGGAAACCACCATGGGGACCGGGAGAGATTACTTATTTTTCCACCACTTTTGACAACCAAAGAGACTTTGTGGGATAATAGCATGGTCCTCTCCAACCCTGCTAATTCCCTCAACTCTGCTACCAACAACCACTTAAGGGGCACAGGGGGCTCTGGCAAGGGCTAACGTAGTACCTCGTTTGGACAGTAACCAAACGTGGGGGCACTGTCAAAGTAATGTTTTTGTGGAGGATTGTACTGGTCGCTCACACCTGTACCAAGGACCCTCGTTCTGGGGTTTACCCGAGTCAAGTGCTCAGGGGCTGCTTTCTCATCAGAAGGTGCTTGGAGAAAGCTACTAAGTTTCACTTGGCAGAAGTTATGCATCCTAGCCGACGTTAGGCAGGAAGCTTTTTAGTCTAAGCTAGCTTGCCTCTTTGACCACAGCATGGTCCGTTTAGAATAGCCAAGTGACTTAACTCTACATAATCTAAACAAGAGAGCTACCCAAGCAACTCCACCATGGGAAGGTAGGAATAACTAGTAAAAGCTAGCTTGCCTAGGTGTGTTTGCCAACATTTTAGCTAGCCTGGGCTCGAAAGTCTATGTAGGAATGGATCACCGCGGTGGGACCGGGACCCTTCATCAAAAAATATTCTGGGAAGAGAGGCAAGCGGTGCATGACCAAGGCAGACACAGGCGGCGGGGGGTACCCACCTAACCTGGCCGCCCTCTCTCTTCAAGTAGCCTCCAGTAACCAACACCAGGAGCCGGGTTAGGTGCAGGCAGCTACTGCATACACCACGCCCAGGCAGACGAGACATTTGCTCCAACCATAAAACAAATCCGCGTCCCGCAACTCAGACGAGGTACAGGCAACTAGGAGAGGAAGTCACTATCGGAAACACCAAGGCCCCTCAAGAATGAGACACGATTGTCAAGAGAACCTGCGCCTTGGACTAGCAGAACATTGCCAGCCGTGGGCAAGCCACGGTTAGTGAAACCGTCCCCTAGGCCCACACACAAACTGATTCGAGCGAGGGAAGCCAGAGAATGCACCGAGCTGGCTGAGACATACAAGACAACAAACGTGAATATATTTTGATTCATTTGGGCATGGTCCCGACCCAGCTTGTTAGCCTTCATCGTTTCGGTCGTATTAGCCATCTTACTCATTGCTACAGCCAGGCCAAGCAATCCATAGAATAACTAATTGGTTTGCACACAACGGGTGAGCACCCACTACCACAAAGGGATAGTTTAGTTGGAGTCAGTCTCATGTTCCAAAGATATTTGTTTTTGGCATGAATCGTTCCTGCTGAAATCGAGGTGAAGAGCAGAATAATTTAAGGGTTTCAGAAAGGCGTTTATTTCATTGGCCTTGTCAGGCGTGATTTTAGTTCTTCAATTGAAATCGTGAGAGTGTAACTCACACACAGTTGTGTTGTACCGAGAGGAAACCTGGTTCAGTCTGCTTTTCACCAAACACAAGTTCACCTTTCAGCAGGACAATAACCTAGAAGACAGTGAATCGCAGTGGAGGCTGCTGCTGATGGCGCCGGAAGAAATGGCATCCGTTTTACGGGCGCCTAACCAATTGTGCTATTATTTGTTGTTTTTTTGCAACTTATTTGTAACCATAATATCTTATGGCAAAAAAAGAGCTCCTGGATAAAAGGACAGCGATCACTCAACTCGGATTAGACTAAGATTTTTTCTTCGACAAGGCCAAAATCCCCTTAATTGGCAAGAGAAAGAGACGCAGGTAGAGGACACAGGGCGGGGTGCCCCGTAAGAATCCACCAACAGCGAGTGGGAAATCTGCCCTGACCATCAATATTACTTGCCAACATACAATCATTGGACAATAAATTAGATGAGGTACGATCACGAATATCGTATCAACGGGACATCAAAAACTGTAATATCTTATGTTCCACCAAATCATGGCTGAATGACGACATAGAAAATATTCAGCTAGCAGGATATACGCTGCACCAGATAGAACAGAACACTCCAGTAAGATGAGGGGGGGGGGGGGCGGTCTGTGTATATTTGTAAACAACAGCTGGTGAACGAAATTTAAGGAAGTCTCTAGATTTTGCTCGCCTGAAGTAGAGAATCTCATGATAAGCTGTAGACCACACTATTTGCCAAGAGAGTTAATCCATTTTTTTTTGTGGCTGTTAATTTACCACCACAGACGGACACAGAGTCAGCTGCATAAAGAAAATAAGCAAACAGGAAACCGCTCACCGTTAGGCGGCGCTCCTAGTGGCCGGGGACTTTAATGCAGGGAAACTTAAATCAGTTTTACCTCATTTCTATCAGCATGTTAAATGCGCAACCAGAGAGAGAAAAACTCTAGATCACCTTTACTCCACACACACAGACGCATACAAAGCTCTCCCTCGCCCTCCATTTGGCAAATCTGACCATAATTCTATCCTCCTGATTCCTGCTTACAAGCAAAAATTAAAGCAGGAAGCACCGATGACTCAAAAGTGGTCAGAAGAAGCAGATGCTATACTACGGACTGTTTTGCTAGCACAGACTGGAATATGTTCCGGGATTCTGCCGAAGGCATTGAGGAGTACATTACATCGGTCAATGGCATTATCAATAAGTGCATCGAATGTACATACCCCAACCAGAAGCCATGGATTACAGGCAACATTCACACTGAGCTAAAGGGTACAGCTGGCGCTTTCCAGGTGCGGGATTCTAACCATGAAGCTTATAAGAAATCCTTGCTATGTCCTCCGACGAACCATCGAACAAGAAAAGCGGCAATACAAGACTAAGATTGAATCGTACTACACCGGCTCCGACACCCATCGGATGTGGCAGGACCTGCAAACTATTACAGACTACAAAAGGGAAGCACAGCCACAAGCTGCCCAGTGACACGAGCCTACCAGACAAGCTAAATCACTTTTATGCTCGCATCGAGGCAAGCAACACTGAGGCATGCATTAGAGAACCAGCTGTTCCGGACAACTGTGTGATCACGCTCTCCATTGCCGATGTAAGACCTTTAAACAGGTCAACATTCACAAGGCCGCTGGGCCAGACGGATTACCAGGACGTGTACTCCGGGCATGTGCTGACAAACTGGCAAGTGTCTTCACTGACATTTTCAACACATCCCTGACTGAGTCTGTAATACCAACATGCTTCAAGCAGACCCCCATAGTCCCTGTGCCCAAGGTAACCTGCCACTAAGGTAACCTACCTAAATGACCACAGACCCGTAGCACTCACGTCCATAGCCATGAAGTGCTTTGAAAGGCTGGTCATGGCTCACATTATCATTATCATCCCAGAAACTCTAGACCCACTCCAATTTGCATACCGCTCAAACAGATCCACAAATGATGCAATCTCTATTGCACTCCACACTGCCCTTTTCCACCAAGACAAAAGGAACACCTACGTGAGAATGCTATTCATTGACTACAGCTCAGCGTTCAACACCATAGTGCCCACAAAGCTCATCACTAAGCTAAGGATCCTGGGACTAAACACCTCCCTCTGCAACTGGATCCTGGACTTCCTGACGGGTCGCCCCGGGTGATGAGGGTAGGTAGCAACACATCTGCCATGCTGATCCTTAACACAGGAGCCCCTCAGGGGTGTGTATTCAGTCCCCTCCTGTACTCCTTGTTCACCCACGACTGCATGGCCAGGCACGACTCCAACAGCATCATTAAGTTTGCAGACGACAAGTGGTAGGCCTGATCACCGACAAGACAACCTATAGGGAGGAGGTCAGAGACCTGGCGGGGTGGTGCCAGTGTAACGGATGTGAAACGGCTAGCTTAGTTAGCGGTGGTGCACGCTAAATAGCGTTTCAATCGGTGACGTCACTTGCTCTGAGACCTTGAAGTAGTGGTTCCCCTTGCTCTGCAAGGGCCGTGGCTTTTGTGGAGCAATGGGTAATGATGCTTCATGGGTGACTGTTGTTGATGTGTGCAGAGGGTTCCTGGTTCGCGGTCTAAAGGACGGTCTAAAGGGACGGTCTAAAGTTATACTGTTACACCAGAAAAACAACCTATCCCTCAACGTAATCAAGACAAAGGACTACAGGAAAAGGAGGACCGAGCACACCCCATTCTCATTGATGGGGCTGTGGTGTGGCAGGATTAGAGCTTCAAGTTCTTTGGTATCCACATCACCAACAAACTAGAATGGTCCAAACACGCAAAAACTGTCATGAAGAGGGCACAACAAAACCTATTCCCCTCAGGAGACCGAAAAGATTTGGCTTTGGTCCTCAGATCCTCAAAATGTTCTACAGCTGCAACATCGAGAGCATCACCGCCTGGTACGGCAACTGCTCGGCCTCCGACGTCAAAGTACCACAGACGGTAGTGCGCACGGCCCAGTACATCACTGGGGCTAAGCTGCCTGCCATCCAGGACCTCTACACCAGGCGGTGTCAGATGAAGGCCCTAAAAATTGTCAAAGACCCCAGCCACCACAGTCAGACTGTTCTCTCTGCTACCACATTGCAAGCGGTAGGTACCGGATCGCAAAGTCTACAACAAAGGCTTCTCAACAGCTTTTACACCCAAGCCATAAGACTCATGAACAGGTAATCAAATGGCTACCCGGACTATTTGCATTGTGTCCTGCCATTCAAGACCCCCCCCCCCCTCTTATGCTCTGCTGCTACTCTCTGTTTATCATCTATGTATAGTCACTTTAACAATACCCACATGTAGATATTACCTCATTTAGCCCGACTCACCGGTGCCCCCGCACATTGACTCTGTACCGGTACCACCTGTATATAGCCTCGCTACTGTTATTTTCACTGTCATTTTACTGTTTTATATTTCTTTACTTAATACCTTTTTTTAAAAATTAAATTGCACTGTTGGTTAGGGCTTGTAAGTAAGCATTTCACATGACAAATAAAGTTTGATGGGAGGATGGCTAATAATAATGTCTGGAATGGAGTAAATGGAATGGTATCAAACACATTAAAGATGTGGTTACCACTCCATTGACTCCATTCCAGACATTATTATGAGCCGTCCTCCCCTCAGCAGCCTCCAATGAGTGAATGTTCTTGAGTGGCCTACTTACAGTTTTGACTTAAATCTGCTTGAAAATCTATGGCGAGACTTGAAAATCGCCGTCTGTGTCTAGCAATGATCGAACAACCAAATTGACAGAGCATGAACTATTTTTTAAAGAATAATGGCCAAATATTTCACAATCCAGGTGTGCAAAGCTCTTAGCGACTTACCCAAAAAAGAATCACATCTGTAATTGCTGCCAAAGGTGTTTCTATGTATTGACTCGTTTATAAAAATGGAGAAAAAAAAAAGGATTTTAGGTAGATTGTTGAACAAAAATACAATTAAATCCATTTTAATACCACTTTGTAACACAATAAAATGTGAAGAAATCGAATGGGGGTGTATACTTATGATACGCACTGTAACTGATCTGAAGACAGGTTTGGTTAGGGTTGGTCACTTACTGTGTGAAGGCCTCCATGGTGCTCTCTATCCTCTCGCCGCTTCCTGCCAAGACAGATCAGAAAAAAAAGCAGAGAACATCACTGTCATATCCAGCTCCAAGACTCTCGCTCTCTAGCCTGCTTTTCCTTGATCCCCACTGACTTGAAATAACAGGATAGTTCAAATCAGAGCCAAATATTTATCCAGATATAGTGTGACTCTGGGTCAAATCAATAGACACTCAGCATTCCTGCATGCAGCTACACCACAGGTTCCAAACATCCCACTTTCACTTGTCCAGTCCATTCACATCAATGATTACAGATGAAAAGTGAAACAGCAAGGTAACTACCACATCCCTCCACCGTTCCTTCCTTACCTCCTCTGTGTGAGATGTGGGTGCAGTGGAAGGCAGCCCGTTTCTTCTTGTGGAGGATCTGAGGGTTCTTCAACAGGTAGAGCGACGTCAGGGTGTAGCCCCCTAGGGCCGGAAGGATAAAGTACAGGAAACTGGCCATAATCAATTCTCCTCAGCAAACGGTCCTCAAAAGTGTCCGAAGGCAATTAGGCGCAGTATCAAAAGGCAGAGGTCCTTGGATCCTCCTAGATACTCTAACAATAAATGAATAGAACACCTACAAGTGTCAGTGGCTGTGTACTGATGGAAAATAACCTGCCAGATATGAGTCCCTTGTTCTGCAAGTTGTAATAAAATATTTTCAGCTATATCGCCCACCGTGCTGCTTCATAACATAGGTAACTAACAGCCAATGTAGAAACCACTCCAAGTGCATCTAAAGACACTCAATTGATCTGGTTATATTATAAACTTCACTTGACTCTTTTTCACACAATTATCTTCTCTCTTTCTATCCTCCACTTTTACTACTCCTTCTCTTATTCTGATCACTCTGTTTCTCTCTCCGTCAGTTCATTGGTCACCTCTCAGCCTAGAGCAATGTTGTAACAACTTTCATACAGTTAAAAAAAATAAAAAAACAGGACTTGAAAAACTGGTACAACCTAAGGAGGCATCCGAAGGAAGTGCCACAAGGTTCTACTCCCATAACATACACTCGAATGCTTAGCGAAACTCTTACTCATAACCTCACCTAACGCTACTCTTTCCCTCCATGGGTTCTGTTTGTAGTCAACCCTATCTCCTTCGCACTCTCCCTTTTTACCGTTCTCCCACACTGAGTAACTGGGACCCACACGACGTCGTAAAATCAGTTAATTAAATACTAGTCGGTCAGTAGGAGCTGGCCTCCCACACCTCTCTTTCCCCTCTTTTTCCCCTTCCCTGTGACATATATTGTTCTTCTCTCAGGCGTTACTACCTTTTGTGACACAAACTCACGCTCTCTTTCACTGTGTGTGTGATAAGGTAATCATGTAAATGGAACTATCCTACACGAAGTGCGGCTATAAAATACATTAAAAGCAAACCTCAAATAACATGCATTTATGGGTGGGAATATGAATTTTAAAGATAACATTATGGGTGCTACCTCTAGCAACAGATATGAGAGAGAGCTAACACTATAGGCTGTTAAAGAGCGTGTCAGCAAGCGTTGATACATGGCAGGTTTCGATGCCGTCAGGAACCTTTGTTAAAAGGATGGGTATGTAAACTCATTTTTAATCACACACGGGCGCAAACACACACACACACACACACACACACACACAGACATAGTGTACTTAAGAATAGATGTAAATGCACTTTCACAAGCAGGAATGCAACTTCAGCAGAATACTGTATAGCACAGCATTGTTTACACCAATACAAATGCTGAAAAGGTAGCAAACGAGAAACTAGATATTCGGAGAGAAGCAAAAGCATAGCATGTATGCCAGAGGGAAAAGTAATTGTTCACTCCCCAGTATAGCATTCCTTCCTCAACTGACAAGGCCACACACACACACACACACACACACTCCAAGGTCCAGTTTAAGCAGGTACTGGAAATTGTAAGACGTTCTAGTGCCCTTTGCCTTCTGTAACCAACCAGTATAGCAAATGCAGTCTGTCACCCAAACCTGCATTAGCTATTAAACTAAAGTCGTGCTTTACGTATTCCCAAACCTTGATGAAGTAAACAGAGGTTGAGCCCTGTGGGAGAATACCGAACTCATGCAGAGACATGTCGAGGAGGAAAAGGAGAAAGAGTTGTCTAAAAGGACAGACAACTTGGCTTGGAACAGGAGGGAGGAGATTACTATTTTTTTAGCCGGTTGTGACACGTTAACGAATATTACTGGTAAATTCACTGTTACCCTAAGATATTTCTATAACGCTGTCCACACTGCCATTCAGTACCACGAACAAGGACAGACCATAAGACAAAGAAAACCAACAAACAGTTTACCAGTATCAGGAATTGTATTTATTATATGTATATAATAGTTTAATTCATAATACTCATAGACGATAACCCTCAATAGGCTCATATCTGTGAAAACACTACTAGTTATAGCACAACCATAAGTGAAACAAAAAAGAGAAAAACTAATTTAAAAAAAAAACTCCCTTATGTATAAAACAAAATAAACAACTCACTATAATAATAAGAACAGCCATTTAATTAAAAAAGGACATTATTTAGAAACCTGCCTGACTATGCATGTTTTATTCATGTATTGTGTGCGTGTGCATATGTGGTGTGCAATGATGTGTGTATCTGTGAAAAAGTGAGTGATTGCGTATTGCAAACATGGTCCCGTTGGTTCATTCGCATGGTCCTCCGATGAGACTGGCAGTCAGTTGGGTCGTGTCGCTGGTGGGAGGGGGGTAAAAAGGGGTTGGGGGATAGTAAAGCAGCTTTTGGTCAGAGAACGACAGACAGTCACAAGAATCCAAACATGCAGATACAAGTAAGGGGAAAGCCTCTGGAGTGCGTTTCAAAACAATAAAACACAGAGACACATGCATACATCCTGCCGATTGGAGTAGTGTCTGCTGTGTTTCAACCACAGACTATACACACACACACACACACACACACACACACACAATGAAACAGTGCGGACCAGGGTGTGACACCGCAAACGTGTGTTATGACACTTGACACGCACACACTCAATAAAAAGTGTGACGAGCTCCAGTGAGCTTCCATGAAAAATCTGCCCAGAAAAGCAAGCAGATTAGAGGGAGGAAAAAGAAGAAATGTAATTAACCGCAAAAGAGTAAGCCAATGTCTTGACTTAAGAGAAACAGTTTAAAAAAATTAAACAAGAAAAAAACAGAAGGGGAAAAAGTTTGGTTACTGTGGCAAAGTGCAGGTGCGCTGATTGAGATGATTGATGCAAGTAACCCCTCTTCCCCCAACATGACTGACAGATGTCACTCAAGAAAGGCTCCTCACCTTTAAATCGGATCTGCTGTAATTTCTAGCCATGATGGGGAATTAGTTTGAGAGAGGAGGAAAAAAAATGTACAGGAGGAAATAAGAGAAAAAGAAATGAGTCAACAAATGGCAGCACAACCTGGGATGTGGTTTGGGAGGTCTCGGTCAATCAGAAGCAAGATAAATGTAAGGTGGGTGGGACCTGAGAGGGAAAGCCCTTTGAGTATAGCATGGCTGGTAATCGAGGGATGTGGAATGGATGATACTGCACATATGCACTGATCGATCAGAGGTGCGTTCAGTTCGCTTTAACATTTGCTACATTGCGGAACGGTTTGTGCTGACCGACACGTTTCCCAAAAACATTCTTGAACACACTTTGTGTGTTTGCTCATAACTGACAGCGTTTTAAAAAGGGCAGTAGCCATGCTGACAGCGTTACCCAACCCCCCCCTGTTTATCAACTGGTCGTTCAGTACAGCATTGCTTGCGTTCAATTGAACGTTCCAGAATGTACTGAACACAGACCTGGCCTCAGATTTACTCTCCGCCTCCTATTGACTAAATGTAAGGATTAGGAGAGGCTAAACTGATACCAGATCTGAAAGTAGGGCCACTTCTACCAATGAATAGAGGCTTATAGCTTCTGAGGGCCTGAGGATGTGCTATGGCAAAATGGAGCAGTCCACTGTTAGATGTGAGTGGAAAATGTGACATTCGGAGATCTGACAGCGATGCGTTAAGCTCTGAGCAACAATCACCATAAAACAAAGAGCAAATCAGCCACTAATTACCATAGACACCATAACAGTGGCAACCATTATCAGTTTAACACAAGATTGAAGTATATGTCAGCCGGAAATCTGCTAATTCTGCCTGCCACCCTCCACAACTAAATAAATGAACAGTATTTACAGATCACTGTCCTCCCTGAAACGATACCAGACACAAAGGGAGGAGAGAGGGTGGAATGGCAGAGAACAGGCAGAGAACTTAACATGTTCTAATATGGAGGCTGATTTCAAGTTGAATTTGGTTTTGGGCAAAGAGAAACATACTATAGGTACCCCTCTCCAACAAAGATTGGAGTTTTTTTTCTTAACCTCCCATTTAAGGACCGGTGAGGGTCTGTGGCATGTCGCTGATCGGTGTTAGTGAGTCAGAGACTAGCACAGAAAGAATAGGGAAATCACATCAGCATGTCTAAGATGTGGGGTAATCCTGCATGTTCTAGGTCATGCATTTCTATCTGAAAACTCTGAAGTCCTCTTTATAAGTGTGGATAGAGAAAGCCAGCTGTGGGTTACAGTACAAAGACCATTCAAGCCATTTCTCGTCTCTCCATGCCTCCATCCCACTCTCCCTTTGCCACTTTTGTACATTTCAAGAATGTATGCATGTTGATTTAGATGAACAACATACATAATTTCTAAAGAAAAGACAACGAAATATAAAACTTCAACATGCCAGTAAAATGTAGAATGTTTGTTTTTGCAAGTAAAGAATGTCAAAAAAAAAAATATCTGTGCCCCCACCCCCAAAAAAAACCATTAAATTATTGTCAAATATAAACTTCAAAACATACAAATACAACTCCTGACTGATCATAAACATTCAAATAACGGTGTACAAACCAAACCGCCACGAGATCACTCAAACAAAACCATGTATGTACACATATAACCAGCACCCATCCATCTTTTCTTTCTCAAACAACAATTCCATGGAGCAAGACAGACAGTTAAGGTGTTGGTTAATACAGTAACATATACTGTGGCTAGTGAGAAAGAGATGGAGAGAAAGAGCACAGATTTACAGAGAGGGGAAAAAAGAACAAAGGCTCACAGGGAAGAGTGGTAAAATGGAGTCGGTCAGACGGGAGTTAGATTAAGGTCTTGCTTTTTAAACAGTACACTCCTCACAGAAAGCAGTTAAAGAAGAGATAGAGGGAAGAGTATCCTGATGGTGGTTAAAATGAGCACAGTAGTACTTAAAGAAAATATCCACCCAAAACCACTAATTCCTATCATTTACAGTGTCAATGTAAGAACAATATATTTGTGAATAAATGTTTCATTTTGTTGTTATAATAAGGTTGGTGGCAACATGTGAAAATGGAACCCACAATCCAATGCTCTCTTTATGGGCTGGCTGGCAAGCTGGCTAGCAAAATGTAGCTACACAAAATAACACCAGAGTCAATATCAGCATGTAAAATAGTTAGTTGTAAAATTGCCTAAACAAACAGCACTATCAACTACAATCTCACCATGTTTAACCTGCAGCTCGATGTGCCTCGCAGAGCAGAGTCTGACATACGCAATGGAACCATGAAATCAAATAAAATTTGATTGATTTGATTTGAAATGCATCATCAACTTAAAGAGCAGACAAATAGGAGAAATGTGGTGGACCCTCTGTTTAATTACATATTTCGAGGTAGGAATAATCCCAAAAATATGATCAATGGCTCATTCAAGAGAAGACAACCTCCCATGTGATATCAGCTAGTATTCCAAATCTGACATGTATTATAGATGTTTTTGCGATATAACAGTCAAATTCCTATTAACTTACAGTGTAGTGAGAGTGGCTTTATCACAATGCTACAACATACCATCCGAATTTCTGCCTGTTTGATTGGCAATAGCTCAAGATACACATGAAATAACCCAGGAATCAATAGAACGTCGCTGAGATGCACATAAACAAAATAACATTCAAAATGGGTGAATCTTTCCTTTAAGTAGACAACAGTCCCCCCACCAAAAAAAACAACTTCCCCGCGATAGAAATAAAAATATATATATAAGAAAATACTAACTGTTAAATGTTTCTGGTCCTTTTTTTTTTGTATGCTGTATATATATATATATGTTGTTTTTGTATCTTGTCGTTTGGAGTCTTCCTGTTTCAAGACTCGCTTTGTCACTCGTCTTCAAAGCTGAAACACATATGAACAGGAGATGAAAATGAAAAATGAAAAAACGTCACAGCTAAAAGTGTCTTCATGTGTGAGCAGAATGTCCAACTATCTTTTTCAAAGCTCTAGTAAGCGTTATGGAGTGATGTGAGTGTATGTATGAGTGTGTACCTCTATGCCTCAGGAGCCCTGGTAGGTGGCCTGGAAGCGGAGCGTCTCTTCAAAGATGAGCTCCTTCAGCTTCTCCTTAGGCAGGTCATCCAGCTCCATGGTGAAGGTGAACGGCTCCTCTGCTACAGGCTACACACACACAATGAAAATACTACACTGAACAAAAGTAGAAACGCAAAATGTAAAGTTGGTCCCATGTTTCATGAGCTGAAATGAAAGATCCCAGAATTTTCCATAGGCGCAAAAAGCTTATTTCTTTCAAATGTTGTGCACAAATTAGTTTACATCCCTGTTAGGGAGCATTTCTCCTTTGCCAAGATAATTAATCCACCTGACAGGTGTGGTATATCAAGAAGCTGATTAAACAGAATGATCATTACACAGGTGCACCTTGTTCTGGGGACATTAAAAGGCCACTAAAATGTGCAGTTGTGTCACAACACAATGTCACATGTCTCAAGTTGAGGTAGCGTGCAATTGGCATGCTGACTGCAGGAGTGTCCATCAGAGCTGTTGCCAGAGAATTGAATGTTAATTTCTCTAGCACAAGCCCCCTCCGTCACTATAGAGAATTTGGCAGTATGTCCAACCGGCCTCACAACTGCAGATCACGTGTAACCATGCCAGCCTGAGACCTCCACAGCCGGTTTCTTCACCAGCGGGATCATCTGAAACCAGCCACCCGGACAGCTGATGAAACTGTGGGTTAGCACAAGGAAGAAACAGTCTCAGGGAAACGCATCTGTGTGCTCGTTGTCCTCAACCGCGTCTTGACCTGACCGCAGTTCATTGTCATAACCAATTTCAGTGGGAAAATGCTCACCAGATGGCCACTGGCACACTGGAGAAGTGTGCTCTTCACAGATGAATCCCGGTTTCAACTGTACCGGGCAGATGGCAGACAGAGTCTATGGCGTTGTGTGGGCAAGTGGTTTGAGGATGTCAACAGAGGGCCCCATTTTGGCGGTGGGGTTATGGTATGGGCAGGCAAAAGCTACGACAGCTGATGAAACTGAGGAGTATTTCTCTGTAATAAAGCCCCTTTGTTCAGAAAAACTCATTCTGATTCGCTGGGACTGGTTCCCCAGGGGGTGGGACTATGGCCTCCCAGGCCCACCCATAGCTGCACCCCCGCCCAGTCATGTTTAATCCATAGATTAGGGCCTAATGAATTTATTTAATTTGTCTGATTTCCTTATATGAACTGTATCTCAATATAGTCATTGAAATTGTTGCATGTTGCGTTTATATTATTGTTAAGTATATTTTCTTAAGTGTAATAACAGTATACAACAAAATAGGCTACAGTACACGAAATCATATCACCTTAGGGCACTTTCACATATGATCCTGGAGCGTTTGGTACCCTGATCCGTAGGGATGTAACTATTCACGACACGCATCAGTCCCTGATTCAAATTTTTAAGATACGACTGCATCACTCCACGGACACCAAACCGATCCAAATGCAGCACGCATCGTCAGAAAAAAAATAGATTCAAACGTTCAGAATTGCCGATTCACATTTAGTTGTTGCTCATATAACTTTCTACCTTCTGAAAATCTCTTACCGAACCGTTCAGCACAGGGACCTCGTTTCGGTCCGCACTGTGAACCCAAATAAATAAATTCAAGAAAAATATATAAAAACACTAGGCCTATAGGCTATGCCTACGTTATGTTGTATGCCTCGAGTCAATCTGAGCTGGGGAAAAAAAACATTTCAGACTATTCCGTTGAAACAACTAGTGCCCATGCAAACATTTTAATTTCAATTGCCGCATTTCAAACTGTCCTTTTGTGATACGCAGCCGGGATCCAGTTCTGTACAATGGCGAGTGGTGGGGTCGATAAACCAGGAGAATTCTCCATCATCAACATCAGGAAAAAATTTGGCTTGGCCCCTAAGACCCTAACAAACTTTTACAGATGCATCCTGTCGGGCTGTATCACCACCTGGTACTTAACCACTGTAACTAGCCGGCTACCACTCGGTTACTCAACCCTGCACCTTGGAGCCTGCTGCCCTATGTACATAGAATCCCTGCTCACTTTAATAATGTTTGCATACTGTTTTACTCATGTCACATGTATATTACTGTACTCTGGTCAATGCCATCCTATTTAACTATTGCTGTGTGTGCGCGCGCACATACACACACACACAATTCTATCCTATGTATTCTACAAATATACCAAATATTCTATCCACATACTGCCCATAATGTCTATACATCCCATTACATACATATACATTCCAGACCGACATTGCTCGTCCTAATATTGCTACATTTCTTAATTCCATAATTTTACTTTTAGATGTGTGTATTGTTGTGAATTGTTAAATATTACTACACCGTTGGAGCTAGGAACACAAGCATTTCACTACACCCACAATAACATCTGCTAAATGTGGATGGCACCAAAATTGGATTTAATTTTGACGGGCCGACATCACCCCAGTATTCCTACCACTGGAGCAAACAGCCCTTCGCAGCGGATTCTGACCAGGCCAAAGAAATTACAAGAGCGATAGGTATGTTTTAGCCACAAATATGCACCCATTCTCGGTGGTTGAGAAGAATATGGTGTTTTCAGCACCTCTTGAAAGTGCTTATGAACTTCGCCCTCTCATACCCATTTCAGCAAACAAGTAGTACCCACTCTATATAAGCAAGCTGAAGTCGTCAATGAATTATCCATGCACTTACTACATACTGTACGAACGGACTGCCAGGGCAACACAGAGCTACTGTTACAGCCCATCACATTAGCCCAGAATGGGATATGAGAAGTACAATGCTACAGTGGGTTTGTTGAAACGTTACATGCCTATCAGTATCCTAATCAAACTGCGCACTGTGCCCAGCCTGACACCCTGACCAACGCGAGGTAGGCTGCCTGTCCTGAATCTTGCACATCTGCACAGCACCTTCAGCATTCAAATGCCAAAATGGATTGCACGATATTAGGCTTTATTATTATAGTTGAGTGACAACTCCTGTAATTTGATTATTATCATCTATACACTGTTGAAAATGGTGTTTTACTGGAATAAAAGTAAGCTACTGGCTATACCTGCTGAACGAGGCTTGCTCACATACATACAGCTCAGAGAAGCCCAGCTCATGAGATCCAGCAGCAGATTTCTATTTAGAATGGAAAATGTGTTTATTCAACAAATGTTAGTTTATCGAATCGTATCACATCAATTTGTTCTCTGAACTGAATCGCTTCAAACTAAAATGTATCGTTCTTGTATCGTATCAGAGCCCATGTATCTAGATACGAATCTAAAATGTCTTGAGGGAAAGATGCGCATCCCTACTGATCCACGCTATAAAGCATGTGCAAAACGCAAACGAACCATGGCTGAAACAAATCCTGGACCTGCGGGAGTAGTGGGACCCCAATCCAGGACCAAAGTTTCAGGTAGTGACTTGACAGCGTGAGCCGCGTGGAACTTTTTGACCACATTTTACATGCTAGCTTTCTATTTCTAGGCGTTGTGAAAGCAAAACATATTTTGTAGAATTCTCAAACGCTTCAGGAAATTGAACCAGATTAATGAATTTCATATGTGAAAAGGGCCTTCGATGGTTTCTGGACAGGGCACTACAGTATGTGAGGGCACTAGTGTATGTGAGGGCGGCCTGCTGCTGTCATACCTCGTCAGTGGGGTCGTAGTACTGCTCCAGATAGGGATGAGCCAGGGCCTCCTCTACCGTGATGCGCTTGATAGGGTTAAAAGTCAACATGCGGCCCAGCAGGTCCAGAGCTGGAGGGAGGGGAGGAGGGAGAGACGGGTGTTGTTAAAAAGGTCTTTAACAGGCATTCTGATTCCCATGTAAAAGCCTTTTGAGTTACTCAGCTATAATATTTGTTTTGGATAGAAATGCTCAACATCGGAGAAAAATGAATCCCCCCCCCCCTCTCATGGCCAACTACCAGGAAGTTTGAAAAGACATACTGAGTGGGCCGGGGAGCTTACATTCATGAACTCACCTTGACTGACAGCTCTTTGAAACACCTACACAACCGGTCAAAAGTTTTAAAACACCATATCTGTTATTTCATAGTTTGTCTTCAACGCTATTCTACAATGTAGAAAATAGTAAAAACAAAGAAAAACCCTTGAGTGAGTAGGTGTTGTAAAACTGTGTAAATCAACTTGGATGCAGTGGGGCCGTGTTGCAGTAAAATCATCTCAAGCTAATTTTGTGAGACACAAAGCAACTCAAAGCACATCGAAATTGCATCAATGTTTGGCATGTCTCTTGGGATGCGGTTCACAGCAACACTGTGTTGACAACTGAATGACTCTTCCCCCCTTTTGTTTCAAGCTGGCTGAAGACCTAGCTAGCCAGTAACTAGCTAACACCAGACACAGATGAAGACCTAGCTAGCCAGTAACTAGCTAACACCAGACACAGATGAAGACCTAGCTAGCCAGTAATTAGCTAACACCAGACACAGATGAAAGGAGAAACATACAAGTATCTTTGCCATAGATGAAGTGTAAAATTTGTATTATATATTTGCTGACACCCAACAGTCACAGTTTGGCACCCTTCGCCAATGTTGGTTACAAGGCTATACTTATTTAAATTATGTAAGGGAATATTATGTTACCATTGGTGTATTACAATTAGTTAGGGTGATGTCACCCTATCCCCTTACTAATCCCACCTCCTGAATCCAAGTGTTTGACATGGGGGAGGGGACCACCAACTTCATGATCAAACTTGATCAATGTAGTCATTTTCATACTTTGGTCAACATACTTTGATCTTGTTTCATCCAAATTGAATGAAAAACAGGATTTTTACTGTTCATGACCTTTAAATGGATAGTTCTTCCCAAAATCAATAGATTATCCATAAATACCACAATCCAACATGAAAGGGAAGGATAGACACCTAATGTTACCATTTGAACTAGGTTGAAGTCTACTCGGTGTACCAAAAGCCAGTATTCCCATAAGCTCACACATGAGTAGGAAAACAGGGACCACTAGTGAAGCTAGGAAAAGGGAAGTGTGAGTGTGTGTGTATGCATGTAATGCTTGCAAATGCATTTGAAAACTGTGAATGTATGCATTTTGTGTGTGTTAGCATGGGAAGGTGTGTACACATACGTGCGTGAAAAATAATAAAACAATGCTGTTGTACTTGCCTTTCTTGCACTGACTTAGCTAATAGCTGCTTTATTGAAGAACAGTCTTACTTACAATAACGATCTTACCTAGTGACCCTAAGATGAATGCACTCTCGAAGTCACTCTGGGTAAGATAAATTACTATAATGTAATAATGTGTGTATATGTGTATTCTACCCTTGCTGTCCGCCTTGGGGAACAGCTTGTTCCAGGGGACCTTGGGTTTCTCAGGCAGAGACTGCAGGTAGTTCCTGGCCTTCATGTTGATGATGCAGTTCAGGTCATCCGGAGTGGGAGAGCCCAGGATTCCTGCACAACCAATCACACACTTTAAACATGGTTCCTGTTCAGCAGGACACAAGGTAGCAAACAGTTGAAATGCTTTGAAAATGGATATATAACATTTATACTGAACGAAAATTATAAACACAACATGTGAAGTGTTGGTCCCATGTTTCAGGAGATCTATTTGTGCACAAATTTGTTTAACATCCCTGTAAGTGAGCATTTCTCCTTTGCCCAGATAATCCATCCATCTGATAGGTGTGGAATATCAAAAAGCTGATTAAACAGAATGATCATTACACAGGTGCACCTTGCGCTGGGGGCAATAAAAGGCCCCTCTAAAATGTGCAGTTTTGTCACACAACACAATGCCACAGATGTCTCAAGTTGAGGGAGCGTGCAATTGTCATGCTGACTGCAGGAATGTCCACCAGAGCTATTGCCAGAGAATTTAATGTTAATTTCTCCACCGCGTCATTTTAGAAAATTTGACAGTATGTCCAACCGGTCTCACAACTGCAGACCACATGGAAGCAAGCCAGCACAGGACCTCCACATCCAGATTCAGGATTGTCTGAAACCAGCCACCCGGACAGCTGATGAAACTGTGGGTTTGCCCAATCAAAGAATTTCTGCACAAACTCTCAGAAACCTTCGCAGGGAAGCTCATCTGCGTCCTTGTCATCTTCACCAGTGTCTTGACCTGACTGCAGTTCTGCGTCGGAACAGAGTTCAGTGGGCAAATGCACACCTTCAATGGCCACTGGCACACTGGAGAAGTGTGCTCTTCACCAATGAATCCTGGTTTCAACTGTACCGGGAAGATGGCAGGCAGAGTCTATGCCGTTGTGTGGGCGAGTGGTTTGCGGATGTCAACAGAGTGCCCCATGGTGGCGGTGGTGTTATGGTATGGGCAGGCAAAAGCTACAGACAACGAACACAATTTCATTTTACCAATGGCAATTTGAATGCATAGATATACCGTGACAAGATACTGAGGATCTATTTTTGTTCAGTGTATAAGGCAAGTTCAGGTAAGTTTAGCCATGTCCACCCTTCTCACAGACAGAAGCCAAAGTCAAGGATATTTCCAAAGGGTATTTCAGAAAACAGCAAGTCATGCAAAGGTTTGAGGGAGTGTCACACCCTATTCCCTTTCTATTGTACTACTTTTGACTAGTGCCCATAGGGCTCTGGTCAAAAGAAGTGCACTAGATAGGGATTAGGCTGCCATTTGGATCGCAACCTGTCTCTCTCTCACCCAGTATGTGGTTGAGCTGGTCCAGGTAGTGCTTCCCAGGGAAGATGGGCCTGTTGGACAGCATCTCAGCCAGGATGCAGCCCACTGACCAGATATCAATGGACTTGGAGTAGCCCTGAACAACACACGGAGTTAGTACAAACACATTAATTCACATACACAAAGGACTAGGCGTAGCCCTGACAGAAAAAACATGGTCCACAGACATGGAATCAATGCACAGTCCACACACACCTTGGAGTTGAGCATGATCTCGGGAGCCCTGTACCAGCGCGTAGCCACATACTCTGTCAGGAAGCCTGTGTGGTCATGCTCTGGGTCAGCTATCCGTGCCAGCCCAAAGTCACAGATCTGACGGAAGAGGCTTGTTAAAACACGCAGAGAAGCATGTAGACACACATATGCAAAGCTTCAACTTAAGAAACAATTTGCAACAGAATCGGCAGAATAAATACGGGCCTGTTCATGCCAGCAAATCCTCACAACGCCCTCTTCTGGTTATAGAGTAGATACTTTTCTTCACACCTTGGTTAGACCCTAACCACTTGTCCAAGGTTAGATTTCCCCACTCTCTAATGGTTATGATTGGGTGATAGCTAGGGTAAACATGGGCGTATTCATAAGTGTCTCAAAGAAAAAGTGCTGATCTAGGATCAGGTGCCTTCTGTCCATTAGTGAACTGCCGTAGCACAGTGGTCTGAGCAGCACTCTTCGGCACTGAGTATCACGAGTTCGCGCCCAGTGGTAGGCAATAGTTAAGGCTCCCAAGTGGCGCAGCGGTCAAAGGCACTGCATCTCAGGGCTAGAGGCATTACTACAGACCCTCACAACCGGCAGTGATCTGTAGTCCCATAGGGTGGCGCACAACTGGCCCAGCGCTGTCCTGATTTGGGGAGGGTTTGGCCTGGGTAGGCCGTTATTGTAAAATAAGAATTTGTTCTTAATTGACTTGCCTAGCTAGATAAATAAAAAAAGAATTGACAAGGCAATACTGACCATAGAACAGTACTTATACTCTGAAACGTTTTATAAATATCAGCCCCAATCTTAGACCAATGGGTAGCTAACCATGCCTTAAGGTTACAGTTGGGGTTAGTTATAGTGTTGGGGTTAGCAGTAGTAGTATTGTAGATATAGGGTTAGTAGTAGTATTCTGGTTATCATTACCTTGAGGTCGCAGGTGGTGTTGATGAGCAGGTTGGAGGGCTTGAGGTCACGGTGCAGCACGTTCGCAGAGTGGATGTACTTCAGGCCTCTCAGGATCTGGTACAAGAAGTAGCAGGTGTGGTCGTTGCTCAACATCTGGGTCTTCAGGAGCTTGTACAGGTCTGTCTCCATCAGGTCCTGCACTATGTAGCTGGGAAACAAGGGGTTAAGGAGCCTAACGAACAGAGGGGGACCAAACCATAACCCATGTTATTCTGTTAGATCTAGGCTTGAAAAGGTCCGTCTCCATGAGATTCAGCACTATATAGCTGGGAACCAGCAGGGGGTGCCATTTAAAGAGACAACAGAGGATGAGGAGGAATATGACAGTTACAGGCACTACGGGTCAACAACCACATATCCATTTGAACCTGACCGTAAACAATTCCCTGTATTAAGTGCGAATTTTTGGTGGAGTTTTAGTAAACATAAAGGCCTTTACACACCCATAATAATATCACGTAGTCCCCCCTGTATTGCTAACATTTACTTTAAGTAATTTTCGCTTCAGCGCAGGTCCAATGAATTTGCTTATTTTACAATGCTTCTGCATGGAATTATAACACTGAAAACAAAGGTTAAGTCATCAACCTAGGAACAAGGAAATACTGCACTCATGCAAAACATTTAGGGACTGCACATTATTTATAATGAGGGATACTTGGAGAAAAATCAGACCACTCTTAAATGAAAATGGATGGCCCCCCCTTCAGTAAAATATATTTGTACCAGACCCTCCCACAAATGTAATTTTTTTAGACCCTCCCCTATACCCAAAATAATAATTAAAACAAGGTAGATAGCAGACCAGAGCCGTAGCTATGCAGTTTCAGAAACTGTTTTTTAAACTTTATAATAAAAGCATTTTTATTTGATTTTATTTACCTTTATTTAACTAGGCAAGTCAGTTAGGAACAATTGGGACTCCCAATCACGGCCGGTTGTGATACAGCCTGGATGAATTGCATAAATCTATCAAGGTATTTGCTGGTCTGAGAAAAAAAATAGCCTTTGATAAACCCATTTCATGCAATTCTACATAATTTTATATGAGTGGAGAAAAGCTGAATATTTTTTAATACCACACCAGAGCATGTGAGCTGAGTGGAGCGAGGAGCCATGCTTGTGTAATTTTGCAGGTGGGTGGAGCAGGTGTAAAAAATAATAATAATACAAAATAATAATAACAACTTTGGCCTTCTCTCCCAGTCCAATTTCAATCCGGGTACTGTTCAGCCATGAGCTCTGGGCATGCTCTTCCCTGCATATTTCGGTTCCTTTAATACTATTATTTTAATTAGGCCTATTCTGTTGTATTTATTTAGCCTACCCACCACTAGTAATAAATAAACAGACAGACAGAGCCAGCCAGTTTCCCCATTTGTCTCTGATTCAGATGGGTTGGGTTAAATGTGGAAGACACATTTCATTTGAATGTATTCAGTTGTACAACTGACTAGGTATCCCCCTTTCCGGGTAAAAGAATACACGTCCCTCATGCACTCGATGCGGCGGGCCCTCAGGATGTCGTTGATGCCGATTATGTTTTCATGGCGGAACCGCAGCAGGATCTTGATCTCCCTCAGTGTGCGCTGACAGTATGTCTGATGCTCAAATGGACTGATCTTCTTAATGGCCACGCGAGAATCTGTCATGCCGTCATTGGCCGAGCTGCGTGGGGTGGAGGAGAGAGAAGATAGAGGGAGAGATATGGGGGAGAGATGGGGAAGAGAGGGCTCCAGTTACAACCTGCACAATAAGCCCAGCACATTGCATATGACATGGCAGTTCTTTATAATAGGGACACAGTGATGACTGACACGTGAGCATGAGCACAATGAGACAACCAGAGGAACCATTGCAGAAGAGGAATTATTCAATTGAATTATTAAAAGGTTAGGCTCTAATTGACAACTTAGTAAATACAACTGTCAAGGAAATGTAAAAGTTATTGAGCCATTAAAAATAAATATTCAGTCTATACACAGTTTTGATTACATTCAGAGTGTGCTTGCTATGGCGTGCCCTAGTAAGTTCTGCATTTGGTCAAAAATGTCAAGTATGAAATAATGGTGTAATACTTTCCCATTGTTTAGATAACTTGGATAAGGCCAGAAATGCTTGCCCTGACTCGCAACTTGCTGACTTGACATCCATACACCTACAAGAGGTAGATAAAATGTTGATACTGCATATAGCTGTAAAGTCTGGTTTCCTTTACCATAAAAGGACCAATAAAAACATCTGAAATCGTGCTAAACTCAATCTTTGATCTTGCTTAATTAAACTATTCTCTCGCCCACCTTGTGCACTATGCAACATTGCACAGAAAGCCTCGCGAGACATTTTCTATTAGAAAACTAGTGGTACGATCAGTGAGGTTGGTTAACTAACCAACGAACTGTTTAGTTAGCTAGCTACCGGTAACTAACTAGCTAGAAACAGTTAACCGCTCAAAAATCGACTCACGCTGTGTGAACGATGGACTGTTTAAATGTATCAAGATTACAAAGACCTGCGCAATCACTTCATCCCACTTCCTGTATTGAAAAAGATTTTGGCAGCCTCATAATAACCACGCCTATTAGCGACTTAGCTAGTTAGGTAGCTAATTGTAAGATAACGTTTTTAGCTAGCAAGTTAGCCTGCGTTGCGGTTATAATATAGCTAGTTAGTTTGCAAACTAGCAAGATTGCTAGCGGTGTTTGCCCCAATGTACTACAAATTACGTATGCTGTGTCTTGTAGAAACTAGCTTGTTCGTTTTATGCAATTGTGCACGTTACTGGGATACAATAGGTGGGCATCAAAACATACTAAAACCACACAGCGTAGCTAGCTAGTAACTACCTACAAACCTAACTACTGTAACGTTAGCTAGTTAAGTGAGCCAAACGCTGTCAATCTGTTGCTAGCTAGCCAGTTAACTACGTATAAATAGTTTCACTACCAGTGGTAACGTTACGTGCAATTGAATACACAACAAGGGTATGTGCACACTTGTGCGTTTACATCCAGATAACGTTAGTTGTCAATATGTCAATTATTAGGCGATATGGGGAGGCAGTGAGCTAGCCAACGCCTTCAGACGAAGCTTAGCTGGCTTTAAAATATATATATATATATATATATATATATACTGAAGGCAACGTTTTTACGGCGAACATTGTTTATTTTCTCTTACCAAACCATTCCATAGGCCCCTTCCCCGATGTACGAGAGGTTGACATAGCGGGGTCCAACGTCAAAGTTCTGCCCCTTTACCACCTCCAACACGGGCTTGATCCCCGCAGCTCCAGTAGCTCCCTCCGGCTCAACAGCCCCGGCGGCACCAGTATTCGAGCCTGTAGCTCCAGTCGAAGCAGCACTGTTGCTCGAATCCGCCATGATTCAGTCTAGAAATCTACTATTTTCAGTCAATATTTGGGAGGGGGCCTGGCGCAACTCTAAAAATGACTTCAGGTTGATAGGAATGTTAAATATATTTCCTTGGTTCGTTTCGTTGACGGATGAATACGAGTCGTTCAATGCCACCCTCCAGAGTGTGTAAATGAATTCGTTTCTAGTTCGTCTTTGCTTTGGAATTTTAGCAGCGGTTGACATCCCAACTATGCATTACTGCCACCATCTGGATGGCAGGCTGAATAGAACAATTTAAACTGAACCCAAATAAAAGGGAAAGGGGATACAGTTGTGCAACTGAATGCATTCAACTGAAATGTGTCTTCCGTTAAGGGGATACCTAGTCAGTTCCACCTGAATGTATTCAACTGAAATGTGTCTTCCGCATTTAAAAGTGATCCAATCATTGATCCTATCAGTGATGTTGATTGTGATAAACGTTTATTTCCCCATTTTCCCCACACCCAGGACATGTTTCATGTATTTTTACAACCCATTTTACATTTAAATGTTAGTCATTTAGCAGACGTTCTTATCCAGAGCGACTTACACCTATTGCATTCACCTAGGGCCTCCCGAGTGGTGCAGCAGTCTAAGGCACTGCATCTCAGTGCTAGAGACGTTACTACAGACCCTGGTTCGATCCCGGCTGTATCACAACCGGCCTTGATCGGGAGTCCCATAGGGCGGCACACAATTGGCCTAGCGTCGTCCGGATTAGGGGAGGATTTGGCCGGGGTAGGCCGTTATTGTAAATAAGAATTTGTTCTTAACTAACTTGCCTAGTTAAATAAAAACATCTGAAGATAGCTGGTTGGGACAACCACATATCACAACAGTGGAGGAAAAAGTACACAATTGTCATACTTGAGTAAAAGTATAGATACCTCAATAGAAACTTACTCAAGTAAAAGTCACCCAGTAAAAAACTACTTGAGTAAAAGTCTAAAAGTATATGGTTCTAAACATACATAAGTATCAAAAGTAAATGTCATTTCTAAAATATACTTAAGTATCAAAAGTTAAAAAATATTTTTAAATTCCTTCTTTTAAGCAAAGCAGATGGCACCTTTTTCTTGTTTTTAAAATGAATGGATAGCCAGGGGCACACTCCAACACTCAGACATAATTTACAAAAGATGCATTTGTGTTTAGTGAGTCCACCAGATCAGAGGCTGAAGGGATGACCATGTGTTGTTGTCTTGATCTGTGCGTGAATTGGACCATTTTCTTATCCTGCTAAGCATTCAAAATGTAACGGGTACTTTTTTTGCGTGTCAGGTTAAATGTCTGGAGTAAAACCTAAATTATTTTCTTCAGGAATATAGTGAAGTAAAACTAAAAGTTGTCAATAATAAGTACTTTACACCACTATATCACGGTCATTGTAAGTTCATTGTTTCCACTCATACTTGAGTAAAAGTAAAGATACCTTAATAGAAAATGACTCAAGTATGAAGCATGATGAACAACAATCACATGAAGGTTTTGATAAACGAATTTTAACACAGATAGGGGAGGTGTAAGCAATATATTAATATAGTGGATAGGATAAACAACCAATGTTCCCTCTAAACGTCTGCGTGCGCGCAGTAGTCCCGAGACTGCTGCCCAACATTTCTGTACAAAACTTAACGATAATGACGACACCTTCGCCGATCAGGAGCCGGTCGGGGAGTTTCAGCGATGAGACAACGTCGAAATTAAGGAGAAAATGGTGGCTGTTGGCGGTAGATACACTCAATTCAGCTGCCTGCGCGCCGGGTTTGCGAACTTTGACCGTTTTTAACCATTTCATGTGTCTAGACTAGAGAAACACCTGCATTCCCGGCATGCCCAGAGAGCAAATCAAGTGCACATTCGGTTTCCGCGGGCAAATCGGCTGGCTCAGATGACGGTGTTTGCAGTAATGAACCAGGCATAAAAGAAAGCTACAGAAAAATTTATACTGTGAGATTTCAAAACCATTTTCACTCAGCGCTACAAGTACTTCAGAAGTAATACATGAGTAGGAAAGTGTATCTATAGGCTTTTTACATTTTATTTTCTTAGGGGTGGATCAGCTTAATATTGCGGAAAGATTGTTGCTTCCATCAATGTAATTCTCTGCATCATTTCCAATCACCATATATTTTTGTTGTTGTAAATATATATCCATACACGTACATATGTACATTAAAGTACTTTGTGAATTTCATCAGGTTCATATATTAATATCACACGTATGCATGCCTGCATCCTGTCAGTAGGGGAGTGTGTACTTACTTTTTGCCCTGCATGCTTGTGCTCAAAGCATTTTGATGCACGCTTTTTCTGTCTTTTTCTCCCCAATTTCGTGGTAACCAATTGTTTAGTAGCTACTATCTTGTCTCATCGCTACAACTCCCTTACGGGCTCGGGAGAGACGAAGGTTGAAAGTCATGCGTCCTCCGATACACGACCCAACCAAGCCACACTGCTTCTTAACACAGCGCGCATCCAACCCGGAAGCCAGCCGCACCAATGTGTCGGAGGAAACACCATGCACCTTGGTTAGTGCGCACTGAAACACCATGCACCTTGGTTAGTGCGCACCGGCCCGCCACAGGAGTCGCTGGTGCGCGATAAGACAAGGATATCCCTACCTGCCAAACCCTCCCTAACCCGGACGAATCTAGGCCAATTGTGCGTCGCCCCACGGACCTCACGATCACGGCCGGTTACGACAGAGCCTGGGCGTGAACCCAGAGTCTCTGGTGGCACAGCTGGCGCTGCAGTACAGCGCTGCGCCACCCGGGAGGCCGTACTTGTACTTTTTAGGATGAAATTAACATGATGTATTCAACATGTGGTTAAAAGCTAGCTAAGGTATTAGCAGGCCATTTATTGAATGTGTGAACGTTGGCTAGCACCTCGAATGATCCCAGTCCCTTGTATTGTGCATATGTTGTAGAAAGAGGCGACGATTTGCAGAACATATATTCTCTAATGTTTTATTTTGTTTTTGGATGCAGATATGTGGTTTTATCTATGTAAAATATATGTTATGTGTTGATGCATAGTAAGGAGAGGCTGTACTCATTTTTGTATTCTAAAATCATTTTGATGCACTATGAGAGAAAGAGGCGACGATTCGCAGAACATAGGTGCTCTACAAATGTTTTCTTTTCTTCTGGATGCAGGATGCAGAGAGTGAATTCTGATTCATTAAAACAACCTGATCTCCAAAGTCCACGTCTATAGTCTCAATCAACCACACACAACGCAGAGTTACAGCGGTGCAGTACAGTACCGATTACACATATACATACACATACCTATATAGATATACACACTTTTTTTTTGAATATACCTTTATTATTCTCCACAAACCCTACCACCCTTCCCCCAATTGGAGTAAACTAATAAACAATAACACTTAGGCTTCTACCTTCAGTTTATACATATTATACACATTTTACAGACACAATCTATTTTACAATAGTTATATTTTGTTTGTTTTTAGTCCTTCCTTTATTTCTGATGTTCATCCAGTTTGATTTCTATTTGTAACTGTGCTATTTCACAACATTTCTGAACCTACATACATTTAATAGACACCGTATGTTTTACATTGGTTATCTTACCCAGTCCCACCCTTCAGCTCCATTCAACCCCTCCCATCTATCTCTTAACACCATCCAATTTGGATTTCTATTTGGCGTATATTTTTCAACTGTGCTGTGGATGCTTCACAAAAGTACTGAACCTTTCTATTCTCATAGCTTCTACAGATTGTAAATTAAATATAAAGATTTTTGATAAAATAATTATTATAGTATTGAATCACCCAGTAGTGCTTTCTGCAGTGTTAGTTCGAGGGAAATGTTGCAATTCTTCATCCATTCCTGGACCTGTGTGCAAAAACGAGTTACATATTGACAATGCCAAAATAAATGATCGAATTACTCTGCCTCCTCATAGCAAACTCTTCAGAGCTGGAAAGATTGTATCCCCCATGTCCATAACATTCCATTGGTTGCAAGAATTTTGTATAGTATTTCAATATAAAAATTCGAAGTTTTGTATCTGGCATTGTTTTGCATATCAATTCATAAACCATGTGCCATGGAATGGGTACATCGAAATTCTCTTCCCAACTATTTTGCAATTTATATGGCACAGCTGTCAGTTTTTTGGTGCTTAAATGAAATTGGTATATGTTTTTATTTATCACACTTTTCTTTAACCATTTATGTTCTTTAACCGGGTAATATTACTCTCTCTCTCTACTACCTCTCGCAATGTATACCAGAGTAAAATATTTAACACCATTTCAATGTTTTGCAACAGTTATGAAAGACAATTTTAAGGAAAATATTAATATAATTACATAGTGTGCATATGTGATAACTTTATGTAATAGATCTTCTCTCTCTCTCTCTCTCTCTCTCTCTCTCTCTCTCTCTCTCTCTCTCTCTCTCTCTCTCTCTCTCTCTCTCTCTCTCTCTCTCTCTCTCTCTCTCTCTCTCTCTCTCTCTCAGGCTATGAAAAAGACATGACATTGACTGCTGGGTGTTGAACTTTTGCCCACTCTATAGCCACCTGTTTATTATCTGACCCTAATGGTCATCTACGGACGTTGGAACATCTTGAATAACAATAAGGGGCACATGTACTCTTAAACGTCCACTCAGCACAGCCCTTGGAGCATGGTTCCTCTCTAGTTTTAATCCTTGGTTTAGGACTTCTAGGGAGTGTTTCCTAGATGCTGTGCTTCAGCATATGCATTGATGGGTCTTAGATTTTTAGACTGGGTATCTCTAAAACACTTTGACAACTGCTGTCAATCAACCAAATGTATTTCTTAATAGCCCTTTTTAGGGCTTTTAAGAAATACATTTGGTTGATTGACAGATTTGTATTATTATAAAAAATAATATAGAAATATTATTATTATTATCATAATCATTATTATTATTATGTTACAGGTGAGACATACCCAGAAATGTCAACGTCTTGTCAAGTGCTCAAAACTGTACAGCATCCACAGAAAATCCTGTACAGTAGCTCCAACTTACAAGAATGGGTTTACAAGGCAGGGAGGAAAAGAGTTTATGTTGAACGCCAATTCCAACATACAATGATATATATTTGATACAATTATCCATTCAAAACTATGGTTACAAAATCCCTTCTCATTGTGTACATTTCAAGGTTTCACAAACATAAAACTAGTTAATGTTTCTCGGACTAACACACTGTTGAATGTCCTATTTACTAAAGAACAATCATTAAGACAAAACACAAGAAGTTGTAATATAAATCGCATACAAATCAAATCAAATTTTATTTGTCACATACACATGGTTAGCAGATGTTAATGCGAGTGTAGCGAAATGCTTGTGTTTCTAGTTCCGACCATGCAGTAATACCTAACAAGTAATCTAACCTAACAATTTCACAACAACTACAACTACTACAACAACTTATACACACAAGTGTAAAGGAATTAATAAGAATATGTACATAAAAATACATGAATGAGTGATGGCCGAACGGCATAGGTAAGATGCAGTAGATGGTATAGAGTACAGTATGTACATATGAGATGAGTAATGTAGGGTATGTAAACATTATATAGAGTGGCATTTTTTAAGTGGCTAGTGATACATTTATTACATACATTTTTACATTATTAAAGTGGCTAGAGTTGAGTCAGTATGTATGCAGCAGCCACTCAATGTTAGTGATGGCTGTTTAACAGTCTGATGGCCTTGAGATAGAAGCTGTTTTTCAGCCTCTCGGTCCCCGCTTTGATGCACCTGTACTGAGCTCACCGTCTGGATGATAGCGAGCAGAATGTGACTGGCAGAACGGGTGTGACTGGCAGAACGGGTGTTGTATGTGGAGAATGAGGGCTGCAGTAGATATCTCAGATAGGGGGTGGGGGGGGGGGGGTGAGGCATAAGAGGTTTTTATAAATAAGCATCAACCAGTTCGTCTTGCGATGGGTATACAGAGATGACCAGTTTACCGGAGTATATAGTGCAGTGATGTGTCCTATAAGGAGCATTGGTGGCAAATCTGATAGCCGAATGGTAAAGAACATCTAGCCGCTCGAGAGCACTCTTACCTGCCGATCTATAAATTGTGTCTCCGTAATCTAGCATGGGTAGGATGGTCATCTGAATCAGGGTTAGTTTGACAGCTGGGGTGAAAGAGGAGCGATTACAATAGAGGAAACCAAATCTAGATTTAACTTTAGCCTGCAGCTTTGATATGTGCTGAGAGAAGGACAGTGCACCGTCTAGCCATACTCCCAAGTACTTGTATGAGGTGACTACCTCAAGCTCACCTGTGGGAGGAGGGGCATTCTTCTTACCGAACCACATGACCTTTGCTTTGGAGGTGTTCAGAACACGGTTAAGGGTAGAGAAAGCTTGTTGGAATAATCTCCCCACCTGAGGCCAAAGACAGGCACAAAATAGTTGCCCTCTGTGCATGCTTTTAAAAACACACAATACACAGAGATTTGGTCCAGAGCCATGTTTTATGTACTGTAGTTGATCTCTCTTGTTGCTTGTAGTGTTCACAGGTCTTAATTATACTCTGGCAGACCTACCCCGGAAATTACTTTTTCATATACAAGGGGTTTACAAGATACACAGCAGATCCATAACTTCTCTACAAAATTTCCCAACAGTTTCACATTTTCTTTCAGTTCAACAAGGTCATACACATCAATCACCAGGACATTTTTATTGCAAACATTTGCTTTGACCAAAACAGCTGCACTATCATGTTACATAAGCACTCACTCAATAGCGAGAGAACATCCGAACAGGATGTCAATAAATGAGCATAAACTCGTGATACTAAAAATAGATCACCAATCACTTTTGAACACATGCCATATACTGTATTCTCTCTTACATTCCTTCCATCTATAACATTTCTTAATATTATTCAGTTCCTTTGGCTTTGATGCCCCATGATTGAGTATTGCTCTGTTCAAGTAGACTGTGATTTTGCTGTGATCTGATAGGGGTGTCAGTGGGCTGACTGTGACTGCTCCGAGAGACTCTGGTTGAGGTCTATAATAAAGTTGTCTACAGTACTACTGCCAAGGGATGAGCTATAGGTGTACCTACCATAGGAGTCCCCTCGATGCCTACCATTGACTATGTACTGTACATACCCAATGTATGACAGAGCTGCAGGAGTTGTAACCCATTTTTGTTGGTTATTGTCATAGTTGTGCCTAGGGGGGCATATGGGGGAGGGAATGCTTTCACCTCCCGGCAGGTGTTTATCCCCCTGTGTGCTGAGGGTGTCAAGTTCTTGTCCGGTTCTGGCATTTAGGTCACCACAGACTAGCACATGTCCCTGGGCCTGGAAATGAATGATTTCCCCCTCCAGGATGGAGAAGCTGTCTTCATTAAAGTATGGGGATTCTAGTGGGGGGATGTAGGTATCACACAGGAGGACATTTTTCTCTGTTAAGATCATTTCCTTTTGAATTTCAATCCAAATGTAAAATGTTCCTGTTTTGATTAATTTAATAGAGTGAGTTAGGTCTGCTCTATATTATTGTGAATTTTTCAGTACATATGTGGCAATTATTTCAGAAGGAGAGAGCAAAACTGGTGCACTATATATGTACTCTGGGTCATTAGCACCTGTCTGACTGTTACGGGTGTGTACTGGAGGCGAAATCAGGTGCAGGAGAGCAGAGTGTATTTAACAGGCACACTTTTTATTCCTGTCCAAACGAAAGCACATAATTACATAAACATGCCCAAAACACGGAACATGAACAAAAGTGACAATACCCACATAACATAAAACAATTTCACACAAAGACATGGAGGGGAACAGAGGACTAAATATATTCAGTGTGATTAGGAAATGAAAACCAGGTGTGTATGGAACAAGACAAAACAAATGGAAATATGAAAAATGGAGCGACGATGGCTAGAAAGCTGGTGACGCCGAACGGTCTCAGGGACGACCCGGAGGGCGAGCTGAAAGAACAGGCATTTCTTGGCCTTGTGACGTACAGGTCATGCTCCAACAGTCGTCCAAGTACCCTGCGCACCAAGGACACAGCGGCGCGTGTAGCTGAGTATATCAGAATGTCATCGATATACACCACTACACCCTGCCCGTGCAGGTCTCTGAAAATCTTGTCTACAAAGGATTGGAAAACTGATGGAGCATTCATCGACCCGTACGGCATGACGAGGTACTCATAATGCCCTGAGGTGGTACTAAACGCTGTCTTCCACTCGTCTCCCTCCCCCGGATACGCACCAGGTTATACGCACTCCTGAGATCCAGTTTCATGAAGAAGCGCACCCCATGTATTGACTCAATCGCCGTGGCGATAAGAGGTAGCGGGTAGGGCCTCCCGGGTGGCGCAGTGTTTAAGGGCGCTGTACTGCAGCGCCAGCTGTGCCACCAGAGACTCTGGGTTTGCGCCAAGGCTCTGTCGTAACCGGCCACATCCGGGAGGTCTGTGGGGTGACGCACAATTGCCCTAGCGTCGTCCGGGTTAGGGAGGGTTTGGCCGGTAGGGATATCCTTGTCTCCTCGCGCACCAGCGACTCCTGTGGCGGGCTGGGTGCAGTGCACGCTAACCAAGGTTGCCAGGTGCACGGTGTTTCCTCCGACACATTGGTGCAGCTGGCTTCCGGGTTGGATGCGCGCTGTGTTAAGAAGCAGTGCGGCTTGGTTGGGTTGTGTATCGGAGGACGCATGACATTCAGCCTTCGTCTCTCCCGAGCTCGTATGGGAGTTGTAGCGATGAGACAAGATAGTAGCTACTAACAATTGGATACAAAAAAGGGGCGAAAAAGGGGTAAAATGTAAATAAATAAAACATTTTTAAAAAAGGTAGCGGGTAACTGTGCCTCACTGTGATTTGATTGAGACCTCTATAGTGAATGCACAGGCTCAGACCTCCATCCATCCTCTGCGGCCACAGATGGTCCACGTGATGGCCCCTCCTCCAGCCACCCTATGCGCAGCCCCTCCCAACTCCATGGGCTCCAGAGCGGGGGTGATGGAAGATGGAACCGACAGAGCCCCCTCAGGACGTAATAATGAGTAAAGCGGCAGTAGACATCCTGAGCGCTCGACATCCCTTATGCAAAAAATAACTAATAGAAATGTCTAAGAAATGGGGGAAAAAGGCACCAGGAAAATGGGTACTAAATGGCCAGAGGGAACATTTGATGTCTCAGTGTGTGAGGAAATGGAAACTCTAATAAAAAAAACATAAAGCAAGGGACACAGGAAAGAAAAGTAAAAATAAAAGAGCTAGAGAAAGCAAGGTGACAAATGTTCAAAGTAGAAGGTGAGGAATTGTTAAAAAGTATAAAGACAGCTAGAGGAATGTTAGAGAAAGACAATGAAAAGTCAGACAGGAAGAAGGTGGAATGGTTTACAGAACCTCCACCATACGCCAATGGACAATTCCTGCTGGTGTAAAATAAATAAAAGGGGAAGTGGAATTAGAGGATGAGGGGTTGTTTCCTCTATACTTCCTTTAGAGTGAAGAAAGGATATGGAAAGGGGAGATTGAGCAAGGTGCAGGAAGGAACCCAGAAAAGTTTAATTGTTATGAAGGATTAAGTAAGGCCTTAGCTAAAATGAAGGTTCAAAAGGATGTAGATGAAGATTCACTGGATGAAGACATAGTAACTGAAATAGAAGCAAGAAACAGCAGAGTGGATGGAGAAATAAGAAATATAGAAAAATGCTCAAGTGAAAAGAGGGATAGAGCAAATTAAAAGAAACGGAGAGAACAGGCAAGTAGGATACAAGAGGGGGAAAGTGAAGAAGATATAGCCAGTTTTTGGGACATGATCTATGACGATGAAAGAGAGATAAGAAGATGAAAGAACCTGAAAGATATGGAACGCTCTACCCGATTTTGATTAAAGGAACCCATGGGCGGGGCCTAATCAGGCATACTAGGGGTGCCCAGAGAATCCTACAGGGGAGGGGCAGTTTCCAATAATGACCACAAGCGCTGATCAAGCACCTATGCTGCAGGTTCAAATAAATAACAGAGGCACACCTATGATGATAGATACTGGAGCCACTTACACATGTATAAATCCCAATTATGCCTCTCAGTGCTAAACAGATTGGCAGAGGGAGGACAAAGTCTCAAACAAAACTTCAATAATGCCAGCCTCAGGTTGAGTACCTAGGAAGAACTATAGCTCATGGAACTAAGGCAATAGCACCAGAACAGCTGGAAGGAATCAGTAAAGCACCCTTGCCACAAACAGTAGCTCAAATGATGACCTTTTTAGGAATGACTGGATTTAGCTCAGACTGGATAGAAGAATATGTAGTGAAGACTGCCCCATTGAGAGAAATAATGAAAGGAGCAGGTCAGCTTAATCTCAGGGCTAAACTCGACTGGAACAATGATGCTCTGGTTGCATTTGAAACATTAAAAAAGGAAATGCAGACAGCACCAGCCTTAGCGGCTCAAGACTACACAAAGCCATTTTAGTTATATGTAGTAAACAGGTGCGATGGTTATGTAGCAGCGGTACTTATGCAGAATACATGTAGTGGAAGGCGGAAGCAACCCATTGCTTACTACAGTACTGAACTGGACTCTGTTGCCCAGGGATATCCTCCTTGTTATCAGGGAGTGGCAGCATTGCAGTATGCATATGACACTCCTCACACACCTCCTCCTCACAAAATGTGTATTAACCAATTCAAGAACTTCAGAATACATGACTCTGCTAAATTATTCAGATGTCTCTATTAACGATGTAATACAGTACATCCAGCTGAAAGAATTCCATTGGAATTCGAAGGAACTACTCATGATTGTGTAGCAGTATCTCTAACATTTACCAAACTAAGACCAGATCTTGAGTCTACGCCTTTTCTGGACAGAGAAGGACTTGTTTAGAAGAATACTTTGTAGATGGCTCCTGTTACAAAGACTTTACTGGTAATCATGCAGGATATGCAGTAGTAAGAAAACAGGGAAAATATTTTATAGAGGAAAAAACTGAATACTGTCCACAACCATGTTCAGCTGGTTGTGGACAGCATGTTCACAACCAGCATGTTCAGCATGCAGCATGTTCAGCATGCAGCATGTTCAGCATGTTCAGCATGCAGCATGTTCAGTTGGCAGAACTAATGGCTCTTACTGCAGCATGCGTTTTAGGGAAAGGTATTTCAGTAAATTTATATACTGACTCAGCCTATGTACACAGAGTATGCAATTTATTTGGAGCTGTGTGGAAACAAAGAGGTTTTAAGAAAAGTGATGGTACCCACATACAACATCACGTACAAATTGTAAAATGAATGATGGCATTGATGTATCCTACCAGACTAGCGATAGTAACATGCCAGGCACATAAAAAAGGAAATTACTTTGTTGTTAAGGGAAACAATGCGGCTGATAAGGCATCTAAATACACTATTTCAATTTTAACAGCACCGATGGTTAATCCTTGAATCAATACCTCAGGTCGGATGATATCATTAGGATGCAGGAATGTGCCGGACTGTATGAGCAATCCATGTGGCACCAAAGAGGGGCAACCAAAGATGACAGGGGATTTTGGAGATCCCATGAAGGGGACATAGTGGCACCTACTATATTGCTTAATTTGCTTATTGCTGATGCGCATGTGTTGGACCATTGCACAACGGGGGTGGTGATAAGAAGGATTAAAAAGCAAGGTTACTGGTCACCATACCTACAGGCAATGGTGGATGATGCATTAGCGAATTGTGAGCTATGTGCTCAAAACAATGTGAGGATAGGGATAACCACACCCATAGGCCATATACCGGTACCAGAAGGACCATTCCAACACCTAGTAATGAACTATGTGGATATGATAAAACCAGTAAATGGCAAAAGATACATGCTGGCTATCATAGACAGATTCAGTAGATGGGTAGAAGCAGTACCCTCAACTGATCAGGGATCAGGAACAGTGATACAATTCTTGACCAGAGAAGTAATACCTAGGTTCGGAATTCCAACAGAAATGAGTTCAGACAATGGTTCAGCATTTATTCAAAAGACAGTATAACAGGTAGTACAGCAGCGAAGGCTTAAACAAAGACTAGGATATGTTTATCATCCCCAGTCACAAGGATTGGTTGAAAGAATAAATGGTACTCTTAAGGCTAAGATAAATAAGATTTGGGCTAGTGCAAGGCTTAATTGGGTGGACGCACTACTGCTTGCTCTAATGAGGTATTGCATGCAAACTAACAGAATTACACATCTAACACCGCATGAAATGCTTACAGGTCGACCTATGCCAGTGCCAGCTCTAAGGGGGCCCTAAAAAGGACCCTCATTAGAACAATTAGAAATAGAGTTAAAAGCATATGAGACAACTAACTTCCATACATAAAGTTATCTATCTCCAGGAAAAAGGGTGAGAACATGAACCAGGACCAGAGGTTCCCTGTCAAGTGATACCAGGAGATTGGGCCTACATCCGTGTGTTCAGAAGGAAGTGGAACGAGCCATGGCAAGAGGGTCCCTACAAGGTGGTCCTAGCAACACAAACAGCCGTCCAGGTGGAAGGAAGCACCACGTGGTACCATCTAAACCACTGCACCAAAGCTCCAAGGGAGATTGAATGACCATTGAGCCCGGAGGGAACGAAAGGAGAGGATGCTGATACACCAGGTAGGAACCTGGAGGAACCAGAAGGAGACAAGGATCATGGCGCAACGCCCAATAGTCAACAGACACTCGCCTGAATATCCAGAGAGCATGTTGCTCCTGATGACATACCTACTCTGATTAGCATACCCCCTGAGTCCCTTCCCTGCTCCACACCTGGTAATTTGGTGGATGGGACTACCAGCTCTCTGTAACCTAGAGGGCAACCAGTGGGTCCATCTCTTCTATATCATGATTCTTGTATGATGACAATGTCTGTATTTTCAATTTCTTTGAAGTCCAGGTTCCTGCTCTTTAGGCCAAAGGCAGATGACCTCAGGTGTGAATCCGGGTAGCGTTTCCACTCACTACCACATATGGTGATGATAGGAAGCCCAGTGGTAGTGGGAGAAGATGGAACGAGATGGATTTTGACAGACGTTATGCTAATTTTCTCATTGATGAAACGTTTTAATTCAATACAGTTTTCTGTTTCCAAAACTACAATCTGCTACAAACAGAGTGGACTAAGTTTTGTATATTTTACCCTTTCTTTGCCAAAGATTTAAAAAATTACGTTGTTTAGGAGTGCAAGGGCGAATTGAGTTATTGCACAAGCGCACTTCACAGAGTAGATGTTCCCTAACAGAAATATGCAAATGCATGCTAGAACACAACAATAGGATCTCCCTATCTCCTACTTGGCTCTTGCCCCCTCCTTGCTTGTTCTGCCCACTATGATTCATTTGTTCCCATTAGAAACAACAGGCTGTGGTCTATCTGAGGTTAGTTAGACAAGTCTTTTGTAAAGTGTGTGGCAACTGAATGAAACATCGAATCATATGAGCAAAGGCAGCTTCAAAATTATTTCTGAATGCGCCGTCTGCAACAACACTGAAATATTCCTATACGATTCGGTGCACTCCTTTTTTTAAAGCAGCAGGCTTTGACTGTATTGCCTGGTTACTGCATCATTATCAGTGTGTATACAGGACTGTACTGTGTTGACTGACTGGTACGAGTGGGACGAAACTGGGTTGGGCCGATTCAAATAGCACTTACCCTTTTAGGATTTCCATATTGCCTCTGCATTTCAGGAATCAGGTATGGAATCATTCTGAAGTAATTTTGGAGACCTAAGATCATTATTTTCATATCATTAGGTAGTTTCTGTTCTTTTCACCTTCTATAGACTACTATTGCCTAGTTGTCTGCATTGTAGCTACTCTCTGTTTTATGTTACTATTGTCATACATTGCTGAGGTTACTTCAAATTGTACTTTTAGATATTAAAGCCTCAGTACCAGTGCCTGTAGTCTCTGTGCTACCGCCCAGTGTCTTCACCATGCCCTCCTCAGCCCCTCACAGCAAGGCCAGATGCCCAAAGTACCCCGGCTCAGAGACAGAGCAGTTCCCAGTGCCTGATGACAAAGTGGACTGGAAGACCGACTGGCCCCAGTACAGCCCAGTGAGCTACACTGCCACGTCTGTGCTCATCAAGCCTGTATGGGCCAATCAGGACATCGGGTGAGGGAGAGAGAGAGGGTTACAAATTAATTTTGTCATCTGTTTTACTGACATTTGGTTGTAACTGATTAGTTGACATTTATGATTATTAAGTATTATTACAATGTTGTATTATTTCACAGGTCTTTCACAGGTCAACATCAACAGCATTCAAATATGCCAAGGATGCCATTTTTGGATCAAATTGTGGAAATCTTAGCAGGTATTACTGTTGATGCTGATGTAATCTTGTTAGGTTCTAATTTTAAGAGTAAATGAATCCACGGGCACTAGGAAAGCTTCACCAATTTTAATTATTCCCAAAGGGTCGATAGACCTGCATTCAGACAAACAACATTTCACAGAAGCACTGATATTTAACGCTTTCTCCTAGGTTGAGTCTTCTCCTCCACATCTGAACAGCCAATGCATCTCTGTTGCTAGACAGAACCTTAGTTATATACAGTATATCACAAAAGTGAGTACACCCCTCACATTTTTGTAAATATTTGAGTATATCTTTTCATGTGACAACACTGAAGAAATGACACTTTGCTACAATGTAAAGTAGTGAGTGTACAGCTTGTATAACAGTGTACATTTGCTGTCCCCTCAAAATAACTCAACACACAGCCATTAATGTCTAAACCGCTGGCAACAAAAGTGAGTACACCCCTAAGTGAAAATGTCCAAATTGGGCCCAATTAGCCATTTTCCCTCCCCTGTGTCATGTGACTCGTTAGTGTTACAAGGTCTCAGATGTGAATGGGGAGCAGGTGTGTTAAATTTGGTGTCATCGCTCTCACACTCCCTCATACTGTTTTTGTGATATACTGTATGTTCTAACGTGACCTTTACCCCCAAAGCGCTCACTCCTCCCCAACTCAAGGCTGTCATGGTTATTGATACTAGACAGTGTCTCTTCACCTCCCAGAGGGTCCCTGAGGGCTAACAATAACATATCCTGACATAATGTAAACGTTATACATTAACCTCTCTCCCTCAGTGACATTGTTATGTTCTAAGATTTCCACCCATCTCCCCTACACATGCCAAAACCATCTGTCTCACGACCGGGAGACACATGAAGTGACGCACAATTGGTCCAGCATCGTCCAAGTTAGGGGAAAGTTTCGCCGGCCGGGATGCCCTTGTCACATCGAGCTGTGATGGGCCAGGAACATGCACGGTCACCAGATGTATGGTGTTTTTTTGTGTGTGGATGGGTATAATTTGTATGTATAAAATGTATAATAGTAATATTTAAAATGACTAAATCGGGTAATTTTGTATACATTTATTTAAATTTGCATCGGGCCACTTCTGGGGGGATTCTGGTAAGATGCCAGCAAAGTCGGCTGAATTCCTGTAGACAGAAACGATTCTGGGCAGTCATTCATTTTGATTCTGGACCGAGTCCGACACCCGATTCTGGGCCGACTCAATCAGTTCCGGCTCCCTGGAAGAGGGCCGCTTCCTCATTGCTAGCTGGGTAAGTAAGGGCGACAGGGTAGCCTAGTGGTTAGAACGTTGGACTAGTAACCGGAAGGTTGCAAGTTCAAACCCCTGAGCTGACAAGGTACAATCTGTCGTTCTGCCCCTGAACAGGCAGTTAACCCACTGTTCCTAGGCCGTCGTTGAAAAAAAAATGTTTTTCTTAACTGACTTGCCTTGTTAAATAAAGGTAAAATGAAAGTAGTGTTTTGCTACAGAGTTCCACATGAATATCAATATCAATTTTAAATAATTTACGTAAGCTAACCCCTGGCCCCCTCTAGGTGAGGACCCAATCACGCAGCAGATCCGATTGCTACCAGGTAACTTTCCCACTTTATTCCATCAACTCTTAAACTATGCATCTACTTTTCAGATAACTAAACCCGAACCTTCCCACAAACTCTCTTTAAAGTCAAACCAACTCCTGTGCCCAATTTTGGCCACCCCTACCCCCTAGGCAAGATCATTTGTGTAGAGCAATATGGTAGTAGTATCCAGGGATGTGGTCAATTCAGAAAGTAAACCAAATTATAAATGTTCCAAATTGAAATGTATTGGGGGAAAAAAATTGAATTTCAGTGTACTTTCTGGATTGACTGGAATTTAAATGGAATGGCCCCCAACCCAGATAGCTCCACCCTGACCGTGCCCTCTGAAAGGCTATGTGGAGTCCTCACCATATTGGTTACATCTCTCTCAGAAGTGCCTATGACCCTCAAACTCAACTCTGGACCTTGAAGCTAGTGCCATTGCATTTTTTCATTGTTCCCTTCTAATCAGGGACTGACTTAGACCAGGGACACCAGGTGTGTGCAATTATCAGGTAGAACAAAAAAACATCAGGCGTCGGACCTCGTAGGGTAAGAGTTGAATACCCCTGGCCTATGGAGTTAGTGGTAGATTTCCGTACTGTAGTCTCCGTAGTTTATCCTGTCTCTACTGTATGTGTCACCGCCCTACAGGTGGACGAGAGACTCAGCTGGACAGCAAGTGTCACGCCCAGTGTCCAAACTGCCAGTTCTGCAGTTTGTGTCCATCCTTAGGAGAGACTGTGGGGAGTGGGCCATCCCAGGGGTCAGTGGGATTCTTTAAACTCCTTCCTTCCTCCCTCCCTCCCTCCTCTGTCTAACCCTCATCCTCCACATACAACACCTGTTTTGCCAGTCACATTCTGTTAAAGTTCCCCAAAGCACACACATCCCTGGGTCACTCGTTTTTTCATTTTGTTGCAGCTAGCGACTGGAACGAGCTGCAACAAACACTGAAACTGGACAGTTTTATCTTCATCTCTTCATTCAAAGACTCAATCATGGACACTCGTACTGACAGTTGTGGCTGCTTTGTGTGATGTATTGTTATCTCTACCTTCTTACCCTTTGTGCTGTTGTCTGTGCCCAATAATGTTTGTACCATGTTTTGTGCTGCTACCATGTTGTGTTGCTGCCATGCTATGTTTGCCATTTGGTACGCTGTCATTGTAAATTGTTCTTAACTGACTTGCCTAGTTCAATAAAGGTCAAATATGATATATATACAGTGCCTTGCGAAAGTATTCGGCCCCCTTGAACTTTGCGACCTTTTGCCACATTTCAGGCTTCAAACATAAAGATCTAAAACTGTATTTTTTGTGAAGAATCAACAACAAGTGGGACACAATCATGAAGTGGAACGACATTTATTGGATATTTCAAACTTTTTTAACAAATCAAAAACTGAAAAATTGGGCGTGCAAAATTATTCAGCCCCCTTAAGTTAATACTTTGTAGCGCCACCATTTTCTGCGATTACAGCTGTAAGTCGCTTGGGGTATGTCTCTATCAGTTTTGCACATCGAGAGACTGAAAGTTTTCCCATTCCTGCTTGCAAAACAGCTCGAGCTCAGTGAGGTTGGATGGAGAGCATTTGTGAACAGCAGTTTTCAGTTCTTTCCACAGATTCTCGATTGGATTCAGGTCTGGACTTTGACTTGGCCATTCTAACACCTGGATATGTTTATTTTTGAACCATTCCATTGTAGATTTTGCTTTATGTTTTGGATCATTGTCTTGTTGGAAGACAAATCTCCCTCCCAGTCTCAGGTCTTTTGCAGACTCCATCAGGTTTTCTTCCAGAAGGGTCCTGTATTTGGCTCCATCCATCTTCCCATCAATTTTAACCATCTTCCCTGTCCCTGCTGAAGAAAAGCAGGCCCAAACCATGATGCTGCCACCACCATGTTTGACAGTGGGGATTGTGTGTTCAGGGTGATGAGCTGTGTTGCTTTTACGCCAAACATAACGTTTTGCATTGTTGCCAAAAAGTTCAATTTTGGTTTCATCTGACCAGAGCACCTTCTTCCACATGTTTGGTGTGTCTCCCAGGTGGCTTGTGGCAAACTTTAAACGACACTTTTTATGGATATCTTTAAGAAATGGCTTTCTCCTTGCCACTCTTCCATAAAGGCCAGATTTGTGCAATATACGACTGATTGTTGTCCTATGGACAGAGTCTCCCACCTCAGCTGTAGATCTCTGCAGTTCATCCAGAGTGATCATGGGCCTCTTGGCTGCATCTCTGATCAGTCTTCTTGTATGAGCTGAAAGTTTAGAGGGACGGCCAGGTCTTGGTAGATTTGCAGTGGTCTGATACTCCTTCCATTTCAATATTATCGCTTGCACAGTGCTCCTTGGGATGTTTAAAGCTTGGGAAATCTTTTTGTATCCAAATCCGGCTTTAAACTTCTTCACAACAGTATCTCGGACCTGCCTGGTGTGTTCCTTGTTCTTCATGATGCTCTCTGCGCTTTTAACGGACCTCTGAGACTATCACAGTGCAGGTGCATTTATACAGAGACTTGATTACACACAGGTGGATTGTATTTATCATCATTAGTCATTTAGGTCAACATTGGATCATTCAGAGATCCTCACTGAACTTCTGGAGAGAGTTTGCTGCACTGAAAGTAAAGGGGCAGTTTTTGATTTGTTAAAAAAGTTTGAAATATCCAATAAATGTCGTTCCACTTCATGATTGGGTCCCACTTGTTGATTCTTCACAAAAAAATACAGTTTTATATCTTTATGTTTGAAGCCTGAAATGTGGCAAAACGTCGCAAAGTTCAAGGGGGCCGAATACTTTCGCAAGGCACTGTATATATATATATATATATATACTGCTCAAAAAAATAAAGGGAACACTAAAATAACACATCCTAGATCTGAATGAATGAACTATTCTTATTAAATAGTTTTTTCTTTACATAGTTGAATGTGCTGACAACAAAATCACACAAAAATTATCAATGGAAATCAAATTTATCAACCCATGGAGGTCTGGATTGTTACGGCTTTCTTCCGTTGAAGGAGAGTCGGACCAAAATGCAGTGTGGTTAGTTCGATACATCTTTAATAAGGAAAAACACAAACAATACAAGAAACGGAACGTGAAAACCTATACAGCCTGTCTGGTGCAATAACTAACACAGAGACAGGAACAAATCACCCACAAACACACAGTGAAACCCAGGCTACCTAAATATGGTTCCCAATCAGAGACAACGAGAATCACCTGACTCTGATTGAGAACCTCAGGCAGCCATAGGCTATGCTAGACACCCCTACTCAGCCACAATCCCAATACCTACTAAAACCCCCAATACCACAACACAACACAAAATAACCCCATGTCACACCCTGGCCTGACCAAATAAATATATAAACACAAAATACTAAGACCAGGGCGTGACATGGATTTGGAGTCACACTCAAAATTAAAGTGGAAAACCACACTACAGGCTGATCCAACTTTGATGTAATGTCCTTAAAACAAGTCAAAACGAGGCTCAGTAGTGTGTGTGGCCTCCACGTGCCTGTATGACCTCCCTACAACGCCTGGGCATGCTCCTGATGAGGTGGCGGATGGTCTCCTGAGGGATCTCCTCCCAGACCTGGACTAAATCATCCACCAACTCCTGGACAGTCTGTGGTGCAATGTGGCGTTGGTGGATGGAGCGAGACATGATGTCCCAGATGTGCTCAATTGGATTCAGGTCTGGGGAACGGGTGGGCCAGTCCATAGCATCAATGCCTTCCTCTTGCAGGAACTGCTGACACACTCCAGCCACATGAGGTCTAGCATTGTCTTGCATTAGGAGGAACCCAGGGCCAACCGCATCAGCATATGGTCTCACAAGGGGTCTGAGGATCTCATCCCGGTACCTAATGGCAGTCAGGCTACCTCTGGCGAGCACATGGAGGGCTGTGCGGCCCCCCAAAGAAATGCCACCCCACACCATGACTGACCCACCGCCAAACCGGTCATGCTGGAGGATGTTGCAGGCAGCTGAACGTTCTCCACGGCGTCTCCAGACTCTGTCACGTCTGTCACATGTGCTCAGTGTGAACCTGCTTTCATCTGTGAAGAGCACAGGGCGCCAGTGGCGAATTTGCCAATCTTGGTGTTCTCTGGCAAATGCCAAACGTCCTGCACGGTGTTGGGCTGTAAGCACAACCCCCACCTGTGGACGTCGGGCCCTCATACCACCCTCATGGAGTCTATTTCTGACTGTTTGAGCAGACACATGCACATTTGTGGCCTTCTGGAGGTCATTTTGCAGGGCTCTGGCAGTGCTCCCTCCTCCTGCTCCTCCTTGCACAAAGGTGGAGGTAGCGGTCCTGCTGCTGGGTTGTTGCTCTCCTACGGTCTCCTCCACGTCTCCTGATGTACTGGCCTGTCTCCTGGTAGCGCCTCCATGCTCTGGACACTACGCTGACAGACACAGCAAACCTTCTTGCCACAGCTCGCATTGATGTGCCATCCTGGATGAGCTGCACTACCTGAGCCACTTGTGTGGGTTGTAGACTCCATCTCATGCTACCACTAAAGTGAAAGCACTGCCAGCATTCAAAAGTGACCAAAACATCAGCCAGGAAGCATAGGAACTGAGAAGTGGTCTGTGGTCACTACCTGCAGAACCACTCCTTTATTGGGGGTGTCTTGCTAATTGCCTATCATTTCCACCTGTTGTCTATTCCATTTGCATAACAGCATGTGACATTTATTGTCAATCAGTGTTGCTTCCTAAGTGGACAGTTTGATTTCACAGAAGTGTGATTGACTTGGAGTTACATTGTGTTGTTTAAATGTTCCCTTTATTTTTTTGAGCAGTGTATATATATATAAAATAACCTGCTCTTTCTCCTCTTCCTCGCCTGCTCCTCTTTCCTTTTTCTCACCTGCTCTGAACATATGTATCACTATATCATCTTGGCCATCTTGGGAGCATAGGGCATCAACCATGGCTCTACACCTCACTGTATTCTTATGGATGACATGTGTGTAGGGTATGGTAGACCCGGGGGAGCTGGTGTCCCTCACCCTGCAGTGTGAGTTCTCTGAGGAGGCTCTGAACTCCCTGGCAGCTTCCTCCCAGGACAGAGATGTTCTGGGATGTTCAACTCGCTGGGTCTGGAGATCAGCAGGCTAGAAATAATTTAATTTCCTCATATATTTCATGAGGAACACCACTTATATTTTTCATTTTGTATTTGTTTGTTTAGTTGACATAAACCATGTTTTCTTTCTCTCTCTCTGTCCCTCATCTACTTCTTAGGTTTATAATGACTATGTAGATAACCCAAGAAATAATGACAACTCTTGGATGGAAACGGTTGCTGTCAACTTCCATGATGATACTGGTATCTCAATGATATCTCTTATAATATTACAGACACTGATAAACAACAAGTTAGGGCAGTCTTATCTATGCAGAAACAATGTTGACTAAATTCAATGAAAACCATAAGGATTTTGCTATTATCACAGCAGGATAGCATGCAACATGTTTCCTTATACTTTTAATTGTTCCCCATTCTGCTCTTTATTTGTACATACATTACAGCTATCTGAAATTTAGATTCTTGTTCTGGTTACCTTACGTAACAGTGTGAGCGAGCTCCCAATGCAAGTGGGCGATGATGCCGGGCAAGTCCACTGGATTGACCTTGACTCCGTCCCTATCCCTCTATGCAAGCCACTCCATTTCTTGGAGGTGATCGCTAAGGAGAGGCATGCTCACTGGTAACCATGGAAACAGTGTTTGGCCGAAGGACTATGATGATTCACACTGATGTTGGTGCAAGGTTGAGGAGAATATAGTGATGGAATTTTGAGGTGGTGTGACCTCAAGTGGTGACACACTGTTCTCACGTTCAAGAGGATTGGCCAGAGCAAGGCCCTGCAGCATAATCACTGTTTTGTGATCATGGCCTTGGTCAGGGAGTAACAAAAAAAGTGGTGTCCACCAATGACTACTCTGTAAACACTCCCTCTGTAACCAGGGCTGATGGGAACATGGTTTGCTTAAAATAAGACATGCTCTCATTGTTTCTTTGTTACTCCCTGGCACCGAAATAAAAAAGTGCCATGATCAAAAAAAAGCATTTTAAACTATATTGGTCTATTTTATTTTTTTGTGAAGCCAAGTGTTATGTAAAGACATATCAATTATTATACTTTGGTATATATGTTTAGGGTTAGTTGGTGGTGCAATTTTGTCCTTTTTTTGTATTAAAAAATGTAACATGACTGACCACACACTACTGCACTGTAGCTGATGGCACGTGCAAACGACATGATACCAAATAAAAAGAACCATGAACTACACTACCCGAAAGGCTTTGCATATACTGGTAGCTACGTGGCTCCTCTACAACGGACCGGGGTGATTTAAATTTAGACGGAGTAAGAAGAGGGGCAATTTAGATCAGTCTGAAATTGAATGAGTAGCTAGCTAATACTTTTTATAGTTTAAAACATTTATTTTCCGTCATACGTTTGGATTAACGTTTTGCAATGTCTGGGAAAATCAAGAGCCGAATCGCGGCAAATGCCGACTTATCTGGTAGTGTGTCTTGCGATGAGCGGATTTTACGAGACTGTCATCAGTTGTACATCGATGCCGACAGTGGTGAGTTAGATTGCTAGCTAATGTCTGATCAAATGAAGAGATCACCAATTTCAACAGGCATTTGCAGTCGGAATGTCATTCAGCCTGTATGTCTAGCTAGCTATATTTGGTATGACTCATTGATTCGGGTGGGTATAATTTGTGGAACGTTCCAACAGGAATCTGTAACAAAAACGTAATGTACAAGGTTGCCAACAAACGCATATAAAGTTAGCACGATCAATATACCTAGCTAACGAATAGGCTTCAACTCACCACGTAACTTATTCTTAATGTTTGTCCATAGGCATGAAGACATAATAAACGCGGTGAGTGAAAAACGTAATGAAATAGCCCACTCCCTACCCGGTATCTTATTCGCCCTCTATACAACTTTGTATGCGTTGTTTGTTGGCAACCTTGTTATTTACGACGTTTTAGGAACCTATTCCTGTTGGAATGTTCCACAAATTATACCCACCCGATTGATTCTGACTAACTCGTCACTAGCTAGTAGCTTGCTAGTAACATTACGTTAAAAGGGCTTAGTTTGTGTCCATTCACTCTATAGTGATAATTTTGTTTCCTTATGTTATAAAATGCATTTCACTTAGACAAATCAGACGTTGGAACTATAATGTTCTATCTTCACACAGCATAGTTCTGAGCAGGGCTGGCTCCAGGCATAAGCAGTGACTTTGTGCAGGGCTTTCCAAATTTGTTAACCTAACATGCTGACCAGACCGGACAGGTCGCGTGCGCGAGCGTCACAAATACATTTAGAAATCTGTTGCGTCTGCCATGCCAAGGGCAAAAATTGAACTATTTTCTAATCTATTTCTGACGCAGATCGCACTGAAAGTCCTGCCTCTCCCATCTTGTTATTGGTTTATAGAAGCAGGTACCCACGTGCCATCTCCTCATTGGTTATACCCACGATTGAAAGACGAAGTGTTTTGCCGGTCGTAGTGGTAATACGCTAAAAGTGTAAATTTCAATCACCATATAAGTTCAAATATGAAAAAGCCTGGAAGGGGGAGCGATGACTAGAAAAGATTCGGTGGGCCGTTTTATGTGTGGATTTGTCGGAGTAGAAGACCTTGTGCATTTCAGGTAAACTAACAACTCAATGTTTATATCCCAGGACAAATTAGCTAGCAAGTGCAAGCTAACTAGCTAAATTGCCATACATGTTTAATGCTTTTCGACCTGTCCCCAAATTAATGTCATTGGTTCAGAAATAGTTTTTATATTTTAACCTGCGTGTGGTGATTGGTGTAGGGGGACACAATACATGTATGCACGATAGCGCACGCGCGCAGCCGGTTTGGGTTCCGGTTAAGGAGTTTTGACAGTGTTGCCAACTCCTCAGTAAGGAAAGTAGCTATTGGCTGTCCTAAAAGTCGCTAAATCACGCCATTGCACATGGCAAATTATGCAAATTAGGCATGTAATTGTGATGGACGCTGTAGGAGAGAGGAATAACGTCGTGGAAGAGACAAAGTGAGTAAAAAAAACACCCTAAATATGTTTAGAACTTCAAATTAACTTTCTTCTGTCAATTCTTGTTTTTGTTTTTTAATGTCACAATTCCAACCCTCCTGCTTTATCCGGGCTTGGGACCGGCAAAAGTGACCCAAAAGAGATACTCTGGCGGAGTTACTTCGTTTTTAAGTTTAACTTTTATTTTTTTTTAAAAAAAATTTTCTTAATTTGGTTTTGAACCTTATGGTCCACTTAGGAGCCTACAACAAGTCACAGTAAAACATGAACATTTTTAACCATAACATTTTTTTTGTATACAATCTACATTAACAATCTAAATGGACCAAAAAGAGACAATAGAACAAACTGTCAATGGCAATGTGAGAAAATTATGGTAATTAGTCTGGCCCTAATCCATTATATATATTTTTTTCAGAACACCCTCCACACACAGACAGGCTGTGCTGGCTCACAGAAAGAGTGGGTCATCGTCATTTTGGTCAAGGCTCTCTATGGCAGGTTCAGCAATTGAGGGAGCTGACTTAAATGAGTAAGCAGCTGATGTGCCAAAAAGCTGCAAAATATTATCAGGCAGCTGGTGCTCATAGCAAGCTTCACCAGACAGCTTCAGTCCATATCAAATGTACAGGATGGAGTTAAGGGTCTGTAAGCACATCTGATTTCTAATTTTGCTTTTTACCACACTCATCTGGCTGAATACTCTCTCGACTTCAGCATTCGAGTGTGGCAAGGACAACACGGACACAGCAGCCATGGCAAGTTCTTGAAACGGGTTGATATCAGCTGCATCTCTGAACTTCCAAATCACACTCCAGAAGCCCAGTGTGATGTTTGTCTCATTCCATTTACTTAGATGGATGGCACGCCATTGCTGGACAATCTTGTCTATCACTGCAGGGGAGTAGCCAAAGAGCTTGGCTATTTCTCCAGGGCTCTTATTGTGCTTTAGAGTTTCCTCCACATTGAAAACTGACATGTACTGCAATGCTTCGATGTTGTCCGGCAGTCTCACCCTCAACTCCTTAGTGTGGGAGACGGTGAAGGCTACACCCCACTTCTGACATTGTTTTCATCCTCAGGCGCAAGGTGGAGCTCAGCTGCCTTTGAACCAAAAAGGTAACCAAGGTACGGTTTGGGACTGATGTATCCATCTGTTGGCCCTTTGAGTACATCAACATTTGCCAGTGGATTCAGCTCACAGACTTGATCAGGCTAACCAAGTTGTCAAGTAGCTTAAGAGGATCTACTTGCTCTCCCTCAAAAGCCTTGATGGCCAACTGTACCTCACCCAGCACTGAGTTCAAAAAAGTCAGATACAATATGTTTTGAGGATCACTGTACATGGAGTATAAAACCTCAGCCATGTAGCAGTGTTCACTGGACTTGGTGACTGTGAAATGCAGCCTAAGCTCCTCCCACTGGTCCGAAATGCGTGAAACCGTGGGTTCAATGGAAAGCCAACATGTGGCACACACCTTGGTTATCTCTAGGGTTCTCCCTACAGTTGGTCTCATATATGGCCTTGTAGGCCTCCCTGCGCTTTGGAGACACTGAAAACCAGTTATAAGTCTCTCGTACCTAGTACTCCACACTACAGGGGATGGTGTCATTGGAAGCATGACTTACAGCAAGCTGCAGAGAGTGGCACCCACAACCCCCAGGTACTTAGAAAGACTTACATCTGTGGACTCATCGAGGAAGAGGCTGAAACGCTGGTCACCCACATCTGCGACCAACTTTTTCAGAAAGAATGGTGCTAGAACACCATTAATAATTTCTGGGCGCTATGTCCTGTGCATTTTGAAGTGGGTAGCAGCAGTGGAGTCTGAGAAAGCAGCTCTACATGCTTCTCCAATGTGATCACATGCCAGCATGGAACAGTGTTCAGCGATAGCTAATGCCATGGTGGCCTCAGCCTTTTTTTGCAGTCAATATTTTTGACCATAAATGGCAGCTTGTTTTGAGTGGAACTGTTGTAAGGCTTTGCCTTTTGAGTATTTTTTTTTTCATTTTTTACATCACTAAGTTTGGTGTAGAAATCAGACTTAAAATACAGACAGTATGCCTGTGTATCATCTCCAATAAATGACTTCAACCAGCCTTTGAATTCAGGGTTTGATTCCCACTCCTTTCTGTATTTTTGAGTGTACAGTTTAGACTGAGACATGATGAGCTAGCCAGCTAGATGTTTAACTTATGTCACAGAGAGGCACACACACAGTGGACAAGGTAAGTGACTGAGGCTGTGTGAGTCAAAAGCAGTGATTTATTTTAAACAAAGAACATTTTACCTTTACATCCCGCCCTGAATGTAAGCCAGATACTCGCGTGATTCATTTGCAGTCTGGACGTGGAGGGGTGAACATCTCCTGCTCTGACTGCATCTGGGAGGCACCGCTGTGTGAGGACTGGGCCACCTGTGAGTGCTTTGGGACAGGGGTGGGGCCCACGTTGAGAAAAGTAAGAACGATATGTGCTTTCACGTCCGTGTCAAAGTCTCCAATAACACCAGAAAAAGTTGCTAGTTGATGTTTTTGAAAATGTGTCGCTAGAGGGGTCTGAGTACTCGCTAAATATAGAGACCTAGTCGCTAAGTTGCAACACTGGGTTGGGGAACCCTGGCTTAGCACTGGCCCCCAAAATATGTTTTTGTATGTCTTCTTTTTCTTCAATCCGGGCTCAAGCCATAAGGTTCTCTGGCACATGATGTTAAAACGATTTCAATAGGAAAAAGTACATACATTTAATGGATAAATAATCACATAAACTATATTAATTCATGTTCATCACAAATTTGTTAAAGCGATAGTTCCCTAAAATGACAACCAGAGGGGGGGGAGAAAAACTCTAGGTCACCTTTACGCCACATCTACTCGTACAAAGCTCGCCCTCCATTTGGCAAATCTGACCATAATTCTATCCTCCTAATTCCTGTTTAAACGCAAAAAAACGAAAGCAGGAAGCACCGGTGACTTGGTCAATAAAAAAGTGGTCAGATGACACGGATGCTAAACTACAGGACTGTTTTGATGGCACAGACTGGAATATGTTCCGGGATTCTTCAGAAGACATTGAGCAGTACACCACATCAGTCACTGGCTTCATCAATAACCGCATCGATGATGTCGTCCCCACAGTGACTGTACGTACATACTAGAGGTCGACCAATTAATCGGCATGGCCAATTTCAAGTTTTCATAATCGATAATCTGCCTTTTTCGACTCCGATTATGGCCGATTACATTGTAATCCACGAGGAGACTGTGTGGCAGGCTGACCACCTGTTACGCGAGTGCAGCATCAAAAGGACCTTGTGGCTGCAAGGAGCCATGGTAAGTTGCTAGATACATTACATTTTTTTTTTAATAAGAAGTCTTCACATAATCACTACTTAACTACACATGGTTGATATTACTAGGTTAACTAGCTTGTCCTGCGTTGCATATAATCAATGCGGTGCCTGTTAATTCATTATCGAATCACATCCTACTTCAACTTTGCAAAACGGGTGGTGATTTAACAAAAGCGCATTTGAGAAAAAGCACGATCGTTGCACAAATGCACCTATCCATAAACATCAATGCCTTTCTTAAAATCAATACACACAAGTATTTTTTTAAACCTGCATATTTAGTTAAATTCTTGTTAGCAGGCAATATTAACTAGGGAATTTGTCACTTCTCGTGTTCAGTGCAAGCAGGGTATATGCAGCAGTTTGGGCCGCCTGGCTCGTTGCGAAAGTGTGTGAAGACCATTTATTCCTAACAAAGACCGTCATTAATTTGCCAGAATTGTATATAATTATTGAGGTTGTGCAATGTAACAGCAATATTTAGACTTAGTTTCCACCCGTTTGTTAAAATATTGAACATTTCCGTATTTCACTGAAAGAATAAACGTTTTGTTTTTCAACATGATAGTTTCCGGATTTGACCATATTAAGAAGGCTTGTATTTCTGTGCGTTTATTATAATTAAGTCTGATTTGATAGAGCAGTCTGAGCGGTGGTAGGCAGCAGCATGCTCGTAAGCATTCATTCAAACAGCAATTTACTGCATTTGCCAGCAACTCTTAGCAATGCTTGACGCACAGCACTGTTTATGACTTCAAGCCCATCAAATCCCGAGATTAGGCTGGCAATACTACAGGGCCTATAAGAACATCCAATAGTCAAAGGAATATGATATACAAATGGTATAGAGAGAAATAGTCCTATAATAACTACAACCTAATACTTAACTGGGATTATTGAAGACTCATGTTAAAAGGAACCACCAGCTTTCATATATTCTCATGTTCTGAGCTTAATTTAAATGTTAGCTTTTTTTACATGGCACTTTTACTTTCTTCTCCAACACTGTTTTTTTGCATTATTTAAACCAAATTGTACATGTTTCATTATTTATTTGAGACTAAATAGATTTTATTTATGTATTATATTCAGTTAAAATAGAAGGGTTCATTGTTCATTCAGTATTGTAGTAACTGTCATTATTACAAATACATCATTTAAAAAATAGTCCGATTTCAGTATCGGCTGGTTTTGGTCCTTGTCGGTGATTTATTTAGAATTCAAGGCACACTTTAAACAGCATGGCTACCACAGCATTCTGCAGCGATACGTCATCCCATCTGGTTTGGGCTTAGTGGGAATATTATTTGTTTTTCAACAGGACAATGACCCAACACACCTCCAGGTTGTGTAAGGGCTATTTGACCAAGAAGGTGAGTGATGGAGTGCGTCATTAAATGACCTGGCCCCCACAATAACCCGACCTCAACCCAATTGAGATGGTTTTGGATGGGTTGGACTGCAGAGTGAAGGAAAAGCAGCCAACAAGTGCTCCGCATATGTGGGAACTCCTTCAAGACCGTTGGAAAAGCATTCCTCATGAAGCTGGTTGAGAGAATGGCAAGAGTGTTCAAAGCTTTCATCAAAGCAATGGCTGGTTACTTCGAAGAATCTCAAATATATTTATATTTAACACTTTAAAAATATATATTTAATGTTTAAAAAATTTGGGGTTACTACATGATTCCATGTGTTATTTCATAGTTTTGATGCCTTATTCTACAATGTAGAAAATAGTAAAAATAAAGAAACCCTTGAATGAGTTGGTGTCCAAACTTTTGACTAGTACTGGACATAAAAGATTATCAAAGATCACTATATCATGAAGACAGTATATTTAAAACACAACTTGTAAACTCTCTGGATTATCTTTGAAAATGAACAAAATGAGCAGAATTTTTAAATAATCAAGAACAATTCTAAAAGTTCAATCGCAACTTTCAAGCAACTGAAAAATAAATCTGACAAATTCTAGTCTGTGAGAATTATAGTGCAAGTTGTTTCATAAGCAATTTGTTAAAGTGTGTTAGGTTCTGTATACTGAGATGCTAACATTAGCATATCAATGGTGAAAGTTCTAAGGCCATTTTGTGACAAACAAAGCAATGACTTTTCATAGTGTGCACACTTCTATACATTGGCCATATGCACCACGCATAGGAAAATAAACTATTTGTGTTTTTTAAAATGAGGCATTAGTTTATCTAGCATTCTATGTACATTAAATAAAGCACATTCACAAAAGTAGCCTATATAACCATCACATATGGATTATAGAAATTGAGTTGCAAAGGAAGAAATTAACACCGTCAAATAATCAACATCATAAGTTTTAGAAGCTCAATCTACCCATGTTGCAATAAGAATCGAGATGGTCTGCCTCTGCAGAAATCATGGGATTTAGATATCTTATGACGAGTTAGGATTTCCTCAGTCTAGGTTCCAACAACGTCACTCCAAAAAATCACTTTGGAGATTATTTGTGCCCTGTTATAACGCATCTCTCTGTGCGTCATGTAGAAATGACCTTGTCAAATCATGCTCTTTTTCGCATGATTGAAGTTCTGATTGCAACTGCTCTATTTTGCGCTATGAGGTCCTCTGGGACTTCAGTCATGGCAAGCTTGTTCAACACTAGTTTGCTGTGTCATAATTGACTTTTTTTTCTTATGCATTCCAACATATTGCCAGTAATGAAGAATTTCATCCCTAGTCAATTAAATGTCAGACCATTTTTGCCTTTCTTGATCATATCATTAATTTGAGATTGCTGTAACTCAAACATATCTATCGCTTGCATATTCTCCATCATGCATGTGTTCGTAATATATAAATCGGGGAATCTAATGAAATAAACTCCAAATGATCCGGAAGATATATTACGTCGGGATCACCATTAACTGTAGTGGGCAGTAATATTTGATATGTGAATATGCAGTATATTATAAACTCGGCAACAACAAAAAACATCCCTTTCTCGGGACCGTATCTTTCAAAGATAATTTGTAAAAATCCAAATAACTTCACAGATCTTCATTGTAAAGGGTTTAAACACTGTTAACCATGATTGTTCAATGAACCATGAATGAACCTGTGGAACGGTTGTTAAGACACTAACAGCTTACAGACAGAAGGCAATTAAGGTCACAGTTATGAAAACGCAGGACACTAGAGGCCTTTCTACTGACTCTGAAAAACACCAAAAGAAAGATGCCCATGGTCCCTGCTCATCTGCGTGAACGTGCCATAGGCATGCTGCAAGGAGGCATGAGGACTACAGATGTGGCCAGGGCAATAAATTGCAATGTCCATACTTTTTTGTGAGATGCCCAAGACAGGGAGGACAGCTGATCGTCATCACAGTGGCAGACCCACATGTAAAAAAATAAATAAAACACACACAAAAAAAAATATACCCTGCACAGGATCGGTACATCCGAACATCACAGCTGCGGGACAGGTACAGGATGGTAACAACTGCCCGAGTTACACCAGGAACGCACAATCAGTGCTCAGACTGTCCGCAATAGGCTGAGAAAGGCTGGATTGAGGGCTTGTAGGCCTGTTGTAAGGCAGGTCCTCACCAGACATCACCGGCAACAACGTCACCTATGGGTCCACCGTCGTTGGACCAGACAGGACTGGCAAAAAGTGCTCTTCGCTGACAAGTTGTGGTTTTGTCTCACCAGGGGTGATGGTCGGATTCGTGTTTATTGTCGAAGGAATGAGCGTTACACCGAGGCCTGTACTCTGGAGCGGGATCAATTTGGAGGTGGCGGGTCTGTCATGGTCTGGGGCGGTGTGTCACAGCATCATCGGACTGAGCTTGTTATCATTGCAGGCAATCTCAACACTGTGCATTACAGGGAAGACATCCTCCTCCCTCATGTGGTACCCTTCCTGCAGGCTCATCCTGACATGACCCTCCAGCATGACAATGCCACCAGCCATACTGCTCGTTCTGTGCGTGATTTCGTGCAAGACAGGAATGTCAGTGTTCTGCCATGGCCAGCGAAGAGCCCGGATCTCAATCCCATTGAGCACATCTGGGACCTGTTGGATTGGAGGGCTCGGAACTTGCAGGTGTCTTGGTGTAAGAGTGGGGTAACATCTTACAGCAAGAACTGGAACATCTGGTGCAGTCCACAAGGAGGAGATGCACTGCAGTACTTAATGCAGCTCGTGGCCACACCCTGATACTTTTGATTTTGACCCCCCCCCCCCTGTTCAAGGACACATTATTCCATTTCCTTTAGTCACATGTCTGTGGAACTTGTTCAGTTTGTCTCAGTTGTTGAATCTTGTTATGTCCATACAAATATTTACACGTTAAGTTTGCTGAAAATAAACGCAGATGACAGTGAGAGGACGTCTTTTTTTTGTTGTTGCCTAGTGTATATATAAATCACATGCGATTCATAAGACTATGCAATTAGCCCATTCAATTCATTATCTTTATCTGACTCCATAGTATAGATAGGAATATGCAAGGAGACTTGAGTTACACTAATAGGCATTGAAGAAAAGTCTGGGAATAGAATTCTAAATACACGTGTATTTAAATACTTTATGAAATGGCTGGATTCCCATGCAAGGCCTAAAGCTTATTAAGTTACAAGGCGTTAACAAGAATTACAAGGCATTATTCTAAGCATGGTCAGAGAGAGCGAAATCATAGCCTGAAAGGCCATGTCCCAAAAGTCCATGGGTTGGAGAGAGAAATAAAGTGTCTCATCACAGCAGGTCAGGAACAAACAAAAGAAGGAACAATTTAATCTTAGACCCTTTTATAAGCATCTCAGTTTTTTGGTCAAAAATTGAATTGTACTACTGTAAAGTTAAACTCCAATCAGACACTACATGACCAAAAGTATGTGGACACCTGCTCGTCGAACATCTCATTCCAAAATCATGGGCATTAATATGGACTTGGTCCCCCACAAACCGACATGTTGGAAAGTTGGCATCCTATGACGGTGCCATGTTGAAGGGGTGTCCACATACCTTTGTATATATAGTGGATCAGAGCTACATGATGTTAAGGGGGGGGGGGGGGTTGTTTATCTACACAATTTAACAAATTATTTTACCCATTGGTCAAAATATGCAATTTTTTTGGGGGGGGGGGACCCTACTTAGTTGCTTATACATGTATGGTATTTAGCTACACATTGATTCCTGAAGAATATGACGCCTGAGCTTAGTTCAACAGTCGAACCCCATCAGAACCCTTGCATACATACATACATACATAGCGTAGTCTATGGATTTAAAGTTGTTGTATTTCTCCAGCCACATCCCTCAGCTTTTTACTGAAACTGGTGGGGAGGACACTTTGTTAATATTTCAATTAGGATTGCCTCTATAACGTGACTACTAGCAGGAGTTGTTAGCAATTACTAGGGGTCGCTAGATTAGTAAGCTAGCTATCGCTTAGCGGCTAATGCTAGTAAACTACCAAATTTGATCAATCAGCGTTATACGAAACTCATCAAATCGATGCGGAAGTTTACGGCTAGTATGTATCCCATAGCTTGCTAGCCGATGTTTGCTTATCTAACGTTAGCTAATTGTCCTGATCACATCCCCTGCTGTCTCTATTCTAGGGCTGGTAGCAGTGGCCCAGTCAGTTGGCGTGACTCTGCTGGCACCCAGGAAAAAGATCACGGTCATGTTGATGGGCAACCACTCAGCCGGCAAGAGCTCCTTCATCAACTGGTAATGTTCAATCAAATCAAGGTTATCATTGACAGCGCCAGAAGGGGTAGAGAGGATGCACTTTGAAAAGTATTCCATCAGGGACAGGGACTTTTCCGTTCACTGATACTTACTGTCCCCTATGCTTCCTTTTGCTTCAAAGTCATTGTAATTATGTCCCATGGTCCATTTGTTATTGTGTGTGTGTGGACATGAATGCCAGAGAGCGTGCTTGTTAATGTCTGCTGTAACTTTGTCTCAGGTATGTGGAGGAGCACATCCAGCGCACAGGAGTGGCCATTGAGACGCAAGGCTTCAGCTTTGTTACTAGTGGCCGCAAGAGAGAGTCTCTCACAGTGAGTACTGCTGGTATAGTTCTGAGTGAATTTCCCCTTCAGTTTGCTCCTCACGTCATGCACTTTGGTTGAGGTACTTTGAGGGGCTTAACCTTTTCGCTGAGTAAGTGCTCACACGGTGGATATTTGTTTTTCTCGCAGAATGTAAACTTTGTTTTGTTTCTTGCTGTATTTCAGGGAAATGCCACGCTGCACCTTTACCCACACTTCAAACCACTACACGAGATCAAGGGTGAGACTTCAGAGTTGATTCAACCTCATTAGTCTGCGTCATAGTAAGACTCAGGAAACAACTCCCTCCCCTGTATTATATGATGCAATAGAAATACAATGGTAATGGTAGCATGACTGACGACCCATTCTAAACATTAGTCAGCACTTTGTGTGAAATGCATGAAAATACCATTCAAGTAAAGGGCTCTCGCTCTCTCGCTCTCTGCCTGTAGGTGTGTCTGAGTACCTGGGCACTGAGATCTGCACATCGCGGCAGAAACGCTTCAGCCTAGTGACTTTTGTGGACTCTCCTGGCCTGGTGGACGGGGACATGAAGTACCCCTTCGATGTGGACCAGGCCATCATGTGGCTGGGTAGGTCACCACAATATGGTGGTGTAGGGTGTGTAATTTTGTGAATATACAGTAACAGTCAAACGTTTGGACACACCTACTCATTCAAGAGTTTCTTTATTTTTACTATTTTCTACATTGTAGAATCATAGTGAAGATTAAATAACCCATCTGGAATCATGTAGTAACCAAAAAAGTGTTAAACAAATCAAAATATATTTTATATTGAAGATTCTTCAAAGTTGACAGCTTTGCACACTCTTGGCATTCTCTCAACCAGCTTCATGAGGTAGTCACCTGGAATGCATTTCAGTTAACAGGTGTGCCTTGTTAAAAGTTCATTTGTGTATTTTCGTTCCTTTTTAATGTGTTTGAGCCTATTTGTTGTGTTGTGACATGGTAGGGGCAGTATACAGAAGATATCCCTATTTGGACCAAGTCCATATTGCGGCAAGAACAGCTCAAATAAGCAAAGAGAAATGACAGTCCATCATTACTTTAAGACATGGTCAGTCAATCAGAAAAATGTCAAGTACTTTTTAAAGTTTCTTCAATTGCAGTCGCAATAACCATCCAGCGCTATGATGAAACTGGCTCTCACGAGGACCGCCATAGGAAAGGAAGACCCAGAGTTACTTCTGCTGCAGAGGATAAGTTCATTAGAGTTACTAGCCTCAAAAATGCCAAGAATGTGCTAAGCTCTCATCAAGTGGCTACTTTAAAGAATCTCAAATCTCCAATATATTTAGATTTGTTTGACACTTTTGGTTACTACATGATTCCATATGTGTTATTTCATAGTTCTACAATGCAGAAAATAGTACAAAAAATAGTACAAAATAAAGAAAAACCCTCGGATGAGTAGGTGTTCATACTTTTGACTAGTACTGTCCCCTCCCAGGCGAGCTGTGTGACCTCATCCTGGTGTTCTTTGACCCCATGGGCCAGGCGCTGTGCAAGCGCACCCTCAACATCGTGGAGAAGCTCAACGAGAAGCACGGTGACCGCCTGCGCTTGTACCTCAGCAAGGCCGACGAGGCCGGGGGAGAGTCGGACAGACAGGTACACACACACAATTTAAGATGAATAAAGTTCATATTCACTTAAGTTATTAACGCAATGTATTATACTTTTCCATTTCTGTAATACACATGATTCTGTTCGTGCAAGGTTTTTAATCACTAGACTTGGAGGCCAGACCTGAAGGAGAACTGTCCATAAACTATCTGCTGATAGTGTTGGTGCCAGTCTAAAGGTGCCAGTTCCGAGGACACACGGGTTATTATTGTACTCTGTGAGAGTGTGATTCACTGCCTTGTCTTTTATGTGTTTAGAGAACATATGTGCTTGGGATATTAGGGCCAGCTCAGGGAAGGCTCGGAAGACATTTTCTCTGCTTCTGTGCTGGAGGTTTCTCCCTCGAGCAAATTGTACTAAAATATAGATATCTTTGTTTTTACTTTATCAACGGCCGCTTTTGTGTTTATTTCACCTGGAAATTCTCTATTACACATCTACATTATGAGCAAGGTTGACAAGGGGCTGGGAGGAAGTTGGCCAGTTTGTTTTAATCTAACAGCTCCCAGCTTGAAGTTTCAAACATTAGCTAATCAGAAAATATATCCCTGTCGTGATTGGCTCTTTCAGAGGGTGATGATGCAGATAGTCCAGGAGCTGTGCAAGCGGCCGGGACTCAACAAGTGTGGCTTTGACATGCCTACCATCTATGTTCCCAACCCCAACAAGGTAGCCACCGCACCGCACCCACCTTTTTGTACACGGCACCTGAAAGCCACTGGATGTGCCAACCTGGGCAATCTTGGACTATCCTAGCTAAATAAATAACATGTATGTATACTATGTACATATGTTTTGAACTTCACTTCCACCTGCTTGTCCCAACCCCAGCCCAGTCGCTGTGTGAACCAGATTGAGGAGGCATGTCGCACCATCGAGAAGACCATCAACCAGACAGTCCAGAACACACTCAACTCACTAGAGAAGGACTGTGAGCTTATCACTGAGGCCATTGCAGATACACTCAGCCAAGACAGGTAACAAACGCATGCATGCAGTGTGTTTTACACCTACACTTTTATTCTCAACTTGCTGATAAAAAGACTGTATGACTGAGGATATTGTAGATGACACACACACATCACTGATCTTCTCTCCTTTCCAACACAACAATACCCACCTCCCCCACCCTCTCAATTTCTCTCTCTCTCTCTCTCCCTCCCTCCCTCAGGCAGACCAGTGTAGATAACCGGCGGGCGCGCTGTAAGGGCTGTTTGTTGGCTCTTCTGGGCTTCAGTGTCCCCTTCATGCTGATGGCAGCACTGGTGCTGGGCAGCTTCTCCAAAGAGCTGCTAGAGATGGCCCTGGGGGATGACGGCATCGAGGCCCTCTCTCTCTACCTGGTCAGTGTATTTGTAAGAGGGAGACGGTGTTAAGGGGTGGTGGTTGTTAGTCTGACCGTGGTTGTGTGTTTGGAATTTTTGTGTTTGTGTGACTCTGCCCCCCCCCCCTACCCACAGGCTCCTGTAGTGAGAGTGTTTGTCTCCATGTCCGTGGAGTACCAGCTCTACAGTTGTGGCGGACTAATCTTCCTCTCCTTCCTACTCCTCATCCTTGCCCGCTTCTCCTTCAGGTAAGAGCTGAGCACACACAAACTGCGGCATCTTGTTCAAGTACCACCAGTTATCAATTAATTATGCCTAAAGCATCGCTCTCTATCTCTGCAGGACTCAGCCCACTCTCTCCGGCCGACAGAAGAGGCAGCTACAGGAAAAGCTGGATTATGTGCAGGAGGTGGTGAAGACAAAGAAGGTAGTGTGTGTGTGACCATGCAGTGGTATGTGTGTGAGCATTCAGTGCTGTGTGTGCTTGACCACTAACTGTGTGTATCTCTCCCTTCCTGTAGAAGAAGCTCTATGAGGAATACCTTCGCCAGAGTGTGGGTGATCAAGATATGGACTGAAAGGAAATGGAGGAAACCACTGATGTACCACTTAACATTCCTACTGTAGAGGACCAAATGTAATGTAGGGTTTAAACTGTTCAGGCTTTACCTTCCTGGCCATGCCTTATGGTGCATTCATGACAATTCTGAAACTCAAGAGTTAAAATGAACATAAGTTATTTGTGTAGAGTTATTTGTTCAATGTCAGTCATGGAGGGCCAAAGCACTTCTGGTTTTCATCCTTCTAATCAGAGACTGATTCAGACCTGGGACACCAGGTGAGTGCAATTAACTACCAGGTAGAAACAAAAGGGTTTCGGCCCTCCAGGACTGTAATTGAACGTCCCTGACGTACAGCTTCCTATTGGTTGATTCTTATTCTTTCCAAGTGGGAAAACTCTGGCCTCCTCTTTCTGCAATGAATGTCCAAGTAGAGAATGTCTGAATTTCCGAGTTGTCTTGAACGCACCATTTACGTGTCCCTCCGGAGTACGCAGGGCGACATGGGAAATGTAATCCTTGTCCACGTGTTGTCAGTCCAATATCTGTTCATTCATGTAGTTGTAAACCATAGATCGCCTCAATTTCTAATATGAGCATTCAGAACCTAACTCTGACACGCACTGTAATATTCATTTCCCAATATTTTTCACTACCATGTTACCTGATAGGTAGATTTTAAAAACAACAAACATCATGGGACCTGTATTTTTGTATGAGATTAGATACGGTTTACAAACTACATTTTGAATTGAACAAAGCATTTATATATGTTTTTACAATGTTTGGTATACACAGTTGTGCCTGTTTGCTACTCCAGGCTTCAACATCTGACTCAGACAAACACCTATGCTGCAATAAACCAATAATAACATGAGGATCATGGGACCTGTATTTTTGTACAAGGTGAACTCTCAGCATTAAATTACTTATGCGATACTATTTACTTGCTGTTCCTTTTGTTCACGTAACTGTTCAAAGCAGCAATTGTGCTGTTCCACACGTTTTCTGACCATGAATGTCAATTGTTTCTAACTGTAAGACTAATGAATAAGCACAGCAGCTGTCTGTGAACAAGCAGTTCACAACCATGACACTGAGGATCTGTTGATGATCTGTAATGTTTAACTTTCTTTTCCTACATTGGTAGTACGTTTCATTCAAAATTAACTTGTTTAAAAATAGTTTAGACATTAAATCAACTGGCCTACACCCCAAAGAGCAAGCTAAGCAAAAGCATAATCTCTAGAATGAAGAAACTTAGAGGAACCAGGGGTGGGTGGCTAGTCCTCTTCTGGGTGTCCCGGGTAGACCAGGCATACTGTATTTCAGAAGCTGCTCTGAATAGTTGAGGGAACGGAATATCCTGACCATGAGGGTGTTTTGGGGGACTCCTTAGCAGGGGGCAGGTCCTCCTGGGGTGTGGAGGTGGATGGAACCTAACACTCCGCATAGAGAACAGAAATGAACATGCATCTAACTTCTGCCTAAAACTGGTAATGTTAATATGACGTAGCCTATATTTTGTCAGGTGAAACCAGGGACGGACTGTTACACGATATAGTCGTGGGAATTTCAAGTGTAAAGGGTGAGGGGGGAATGCTGCATGGTGGGATGAAGGCGTGCTGCTGGACTCCCTTTGTGTATCCTATACGTTTGTCAATAGTAGGCCTAATAATAAGACAGTACATCTAATTCTAATCACAGGTATGCTCAGTTCTGTCAATGTCAGAAACAATTCCCTCAGTTGAGTCATACACTACATGGCCACAAGTATGTGGACCCCTTCTCATCGAACATCTCATTCCAAAATCATGGGCATTAATATGGAGTTGGTCCCTCCTTTGCTGCTATAACAGCATTGACCCTTCTGGGAATACTTTCCCCTAGATGTTGGAATATTGCTGCAGGGACATGCTTTCATTCAGCCACAAGAGCATTAGTGAGGTCGGGCACTGAGGTTGGGCGTTCAGGCCTGGCTCGCAGTCGGCGTTCCAATACACCCCAAAGGTGTTCGATGGGGTTGAGGTCAGGGCTCTGTGCAGGACAGGCAAAGTTCTTCCACACTGATCTCGACAAACTATTTCTGTATGGACCTCGCTTTGTGCACAGGGCCATTGTCATGCTGAAACAGGAAAGGGCCTTCCCCACACTGTTGCCACAAAGTTGGAAGCACAGAATGTCTAGAATGTCATTGTATGCTGTAGCATTAAGAATTCCCCTCACTAGAACTAAGGGGGCTAGCCCAAACCATGAAAAACAGGCAGTTGCTCGGTAGTGAGTGTTGCAACCGAGGACAGACGATTTTTACATGCTACGCGCTTGTGAGGCCTACCTCTCAGTGGCTGAGCCGTTGTTGCTCCTAGACGTTTCCACTTCACAATAACAGCACTTACAGTTGACCGGGGAAAGTAGCAGGGCAGAAATTTGATATACTGACTTGTTGGAAATGTGCCATCCTATGATGGTGCCACGTTGAATATCACTGAGCTCATCAGTAAGGCCATTCTACTAAATGTTTGTCTATGGAGATTGCATGCGTGCTCAATTGTATTCACCTGTCAGCAGCGGGTGTGGCTGAAATAGCCCGAATCAACTAATTTGAAGTGGTGTCCACATACATTTGGCCATGTAGGCAATCTCATTCAAACCACAGAAGGCTGTCCTACCTTACATGGTCAACAGGCAGCTCAGCAATGCACTTTTCTCTGCAACCCTGTCAATAACCCCATCACTCTCCCTCGCTATCTCTATCGGCAGCAGCCAGCGTAGGCCTACGGAACGTCTTATCTTTTTGCTCCAGGAACAGGGTTGGAGAGCCCTGCTCAAGATGGATAAAACCCATTTTGCCATGGACATTGCCATTGAGGGCTTCCACCATGTGAAAGTAGTCAACTGGGTGGGAGTCAGGACTTTCTATGGGTTAAGAAACGATCACGTGATTCCATCTGGGTCATAAGGAAGGTTTGACAATTAATTATTCGAGAGAAAGAAACAAAAAGTACAGTTGAGGAGCATGCCCATGCAGGTCCGATCAGACCGGCCTACCAGAATATTCCCGCATTTCCTGATGGGAAAAATATCTTAATGGATCAATATTTTGCACCACCATTTTTGGGAAAACTGGCTGAACGTGATGTGCAACATCCTAAATTGTCCAACAAATAAAAGAAATGGTGAAACTTTTGTTTTATTAAGACAGTACACATATTTTTCAGGCGGCTTGCCATTAAAGCTAGTAAAGGAGAAAAGTTATGCCTTTGCAGCCTGAATGGAGGATGCTTTATGTATGAGACGGTCCACGGGGGACACAAATGTATTATCCTTGACAAGAATGCAGATCTACCAGCAACTATTGGCTGTCTAGGCCAGGGTTTCTCAAACTCGGTCCTGGGTCCCCCCAGGTGCACGTTTTGGTCTTTGCCCTAGCACTACACAGCCCCCCCAGGATCGGGTTTGGGAAACCCTGGCCTAGGTTACTTTTCCATTTGCATTCCAGAAAAAACACGGCGCACCGGTTTAAAACTACAATCCAATTCATTGCTGTCTGCCGACAGTGACTGAGCAGACTGATTGTTTGACATGGCATTTTCTGATAAACTTTCAAACGTTTAATTGTGACGTAACGGCTAGACATGCATGATGTAGGCAACTGTTCTTACAGTGCTCAGTAGTTAGAATGTTGGAGATGAGTTCTTCTGTGGGTTTGGAACAAGTAGGCTATTGTTAGAACAGCGGGTATGTGAAATCATTTTTTTATGTTATTGATACAAGTATCAAACTTGCTACACTAATACTAGATACCTTAAGGAACATTTTAAAGATTGGAAGCAGTCTAGGAAGGCTGTCAGTCAACCAGGGCGAGATTTTTTTATAAAATGGCTGCCAACCAAATTCCCCATTAGAAGACAATAGGGTAAAATCATTCCAAACAATACAAAAATTACTTTGTAATGTTATTTACCCACAAGATAAATCCCATAGACAATCATTCTGATCATAAAGTACTATTAAAACCTAATAAGGGGCATAAAGAGGTAATGTTGACCCTGTCCAGCAGCTATGTGAAGATTTTTTGGACTTTGTGATAGATAGGGAATGCTAGGGAATGTCTAAATAAAGTATTTTTGGCTATAGTGCAATTGCAGATTTTGTTCATTACTCCCCTGGGGGGCCATTTCCAATATGGCTGCTGAAAAATAAGCTAAGAATCCCAAGAGAGGTAACTCATTGGATAGGTGTCACTATGGGTACTCTGCTCCATTATGAGAGCACGCAGAAAACAGACAGTGCCAAATTTCAAATATTTATTAACGACTTATGGTTGGACATGGTGAAGTTGGATTTGTGTGTGGCTCTGCAACAAAGGAGAGACACACGCTGGTTGCATAATATAAAAAGGTAATGGTGCTACGGATGAATCTATTAAACCAATATATCTTAAATAAGTAAATTACATGACATCTTAATGTTATGATCTAACTAAAATATATATGGAAATATAACCCAAATGTACTCTTAACTTGGACGCAAACAACTGGAAAGAAACTGAGGAATGGCTTGACAGGATTTAATTACAAACTAAAGGTGTGAATGAGCCTATCAGGGCAGTCCTGATAATTAGTGAAAGCTTTGTGGCATTAAGAGTCAACAGGTGGCATCAAATTGGTTGATCAAGTTCATCTCAGTGGTATGCTGCTCCACTGAGGGCTTTTGTACAACCGTTAACCAGATGTATGGGGCTGTACTGTACACGATTCACATGGACATATCTCCATAAATAGTTGGTAAATACACTGCTCAAAAAAATAAAGGGAACACTTAAACAACACAATCTAACTCCAAGTCAATCACACTTCTGTAAAATCAAACTGTCCACTTAGGAGGCAACACTGATTGACAGATTTCACATGCTGTTGTGCAAATGGAATAAACAACAGGTGGAAAATATAGGCATTTAGCAAGACACCCCCAATAAAGGAGTGGTTCTGCAGGTGGTGACCACAGACCACTTCTCAGTTCCTATGCTTCCTGGCAGATGTTTTGGTCACTTTTGAATGCTGGCGATGCTTTCACTCTAGTGGTAGCATGAGACGGAGTCTACAACCCACACAAGTGGCTCAGGTAGTGCAGCTCATCCAGGATGGCACATCAATGAGAGCTGTGGCAAGAAGGTTTGCTGTGTCTGTCAGCATAGTGTCCAGAGCATGGAGGCGCTACCAGGAGACAGGCCAGTACATCAGGAGACGTGGAGGAGGCCGTAGGAAGGCAACAACCCAGCAGCAGGACCGCTACCTCCACCTTTGTGCTAGGAGGAGCAGGAGGAGCACTGCCAGAGCCCTGCAAAATGACCTCCAGCAGGCCACAAATGTGCATGTGTCTGCTCAAACGGGTCAGAAACAGACTCCATGAGGGTGGTATGAGGGCCCGACGTCCACAGGTGGGGGTTGTGCTTACAGCCCAACACCGTGCAGGACTTTTGGCATTTGCCAGAGAACACCAAGATTGGCAAATTTGCCACTGGCGCCCTGTGCTCTTCACAGATGAAAGCAGTTTCACACTGAGCACGTGACAGACGTGACAGAGTCTGGAGACGCCGTGGAGAACGTTCTGCTGCCTGCAACATTCTCCAGCATGACCAGTTTGGCGGTGGGTCAGTCATGGTGTGGGGTGGCATTTCTTTGGGGGGCCGCACAGCCCTCCATGTGCTCGCCAGAGGTAGCCTGACTACCATTAGGTACCGAGATGGGATCCTCAGACCCCTTGTGAGACCATATGCTGGTGCGGTTGGCCCTGGGTTCCTCCTAATGCAAGACAATGCTAGACCTCATGTGGCTGGAGTGTGTCAGCAGTTCCTGCAAGAGGAAGGCATTGATGCTATGGACTGGCCCGCCCGTTCCCCAGACCTGAATCCAATTGAGCACATCTGGGACATCATGTCTCGCTCCCTCCACCAACGCCACGTTGCACCACAGACTGTCCAGGAGTTGGCGGATGCTTTAGTCCAGGTCTGGGAGGAGATCCCTCAGGAGACCATCCGCCACCTCATCAGGAGCATGCCCAGGCGTCGTAGGGAGGTCATACAGGCACGTGGAGGCCACACACACTACTGAGCCTCATTTAGACTTGTTTTAAGGACATTACATCAAAGTTGGATCAGCCTGTAGTGTGGTTTTCCACTTTAATTTTGAGTGTGACTCCAAATCCAGACCACCATGGGTTGATAAATTTGATTTCCATTGATCATTTTTGTGTGATTTTGTTGTCAGCACATTCAACTATGTAAAGAAAAAAGTATTTAAAAATAATATTTCATTCATTCAGATCTAGGATGTGTTATTTTAGTGTTCCCTTTATTTTTTTGAGCAGTGTACATAGACATATCTGATATTGGCCGAAAGCTTAAATTCTTGTTAATCTAACTGCACTGTCCAATTTACAGTAGCCATTACAGTGAAATAATACTTTTGTATGTGGAGAGTGCACACTTTTGAACATGAAAAGTTATTAATTAACAAATTAGGCACATTTGGGCAGTCTTGATACAACATTTTGAACAGAACTGCTCTTGCATTTTGCACAGAAATCATCTTGCATTTCAAAGATGATGGTACAAAAAAAATACAAAAGAACGGTTGTTTTTTTCTTTGTATTATCTTTTACTAGATCTATTGTGTTATCTTCTCTGGGATATGTGGGACGCCAACAGCCAGTGAAATTACAGGGCGCCAAATTCAAAAGAACAGAAATCTCATAGTTCAAAATCCTTCAAACATACAATTATTATACCCCATTTTAAAGATAAACTTCTCGTTAATCCAGCCATTGTCTGATTTCAAAAAGGCAAAAGCACACCTTATGTTAGGTCAGCACCTAGCCACAGAAAAACATACAGCCATTTTCCAAAGAAGGAGAGGTGTCACAAAAGACAGAAATAGCGTTAAAATGAACCTTTGATGATCTTCACCGGATGGCACTCCCAGGACTCCATGTTAGACAATAAATGTGTGTTTTGTTCGATAAAGTTGTTGGAGGAAATTATAGTTGAAATGATTAATTATGTATACATTTATATTAGAAAGATTTATTTTAATACTATTATGTTATGGTATGAAATGTATGGGTTCTTGGTTAAACTAGGACTGAAAATGTAAGTAAACGAAATAATTGTCTGTACCTTGCGGGTTTAAGGGAGAGTGATGGCATATCTCTTTAGACAGATAAAAATGTTTGTTTGATGTGTCGTGGAAGGATCAGAATGTTGTTGGTAACATTTGTTGGTAACATTTGTAAGATGTTTAATATTCATCAAATGTGTGTAAGTTACTTCTCATCAGAATGGTATTTTTGTGTAATTCTGTGGTGAGGTTGCAGTTATCTGTTCTATGTCAAAACTAAGTTGCATGGGCCGCTGAGAGGGGAGAGGTCAAAGTGTCATCATGTGTAAACATATCTTTCACTCCCTACTTTTTTCCCAGTGGAGAAAGGAGGGTTGCAATGTCTGGAATCATTCTATGCTCCCTCTTATGTTGTTTCTATCTTAACCTATAGCCTCACCCTCCTCTCCGTGAGTTTGTCCAGGAGGTGGTATTTTGAGTTGGTTGTATCTAAATGACAATTTGATATATGCCTGTTGATATGGAGGATTTGGTTTATGGTTTCACGGGTTTGGGAAAGGAGACAAAGCTGAACGATGAATTATGTCTATGCTGTCTGACTATGTGTGTCTTTGCTATTAAAGGAACTCAGTTGCATTGTAAGGGGGCTCTCAGAGAATTCAGGGGGAGACACTGAATGTATCTGAGAGTCACAGGATTGTGATAGAGCTGATATAATTAAAGATGGACTTTGATAACTAACTCTGACTTGTGTGTGGTTTGCGCTCATGATTTGGAAAATAGAGGAAATTTCCACGACAGATGTTCCATTAGTGGAGAAGAGTATATCTTTTAGAAAGATTGGAATGTTTGTTTTATGAGGGGAGTAGAAGACAATCTCCAGACCTGAAGACACTGTGCTATTGTGTGGATCGGAGAGAGTGTGAGAAACTGATGACGTCATTTTTATCTTATCTCTTTAAAATGTAATGTTCTTTGTATTTTGGGTCAGTACTCTCTTGAATTAAACGCTGTTACCTGACTTTTAAGACCAGGGCTCTGTCTATTCTTATAAAAATACTGGGTCTTATAACCCCTTTAGAATGCATTGACAGAGTATTTAATTCTGATTGGGAAATAATACAGAGGAATTTAGAATTCCTCTAACAATGATAAAGTTAATCTTTATGTCCAAAAACTACATTTGAAATTGGTGTGTTATGTTAAAAAAATGCATTGTCTCAAACAAACATCCAGTGAAAGTGCAGAGAGCCACATCAAATTACAGAAATACTCATAATAAACATTGATAAAAGATACAAGTGTTATACATAGGATTATAGATAAACTTCTCCTTAATGCAACCGCTGTGTCAGATTTCAAAAAGGCTTTACGGCGAAAGCACACCTTGCGATTATGTTAGGTCAGCACCTAGCCACAGAAAAACATAGAGCCATTTTCCAAAGAAGGAGAGGTGTCACAAAAGTCAGAAATAGAGTTATAAATATTCACTTACCGTTGATGATCTTCATCGGAATGCACTCCCAGGAATCCCAGGAAGTCCACCATTTATGTCCAAATACCTCCTTTTTGTTTGCGTGTTTAGCCCAGTAATCCAATTGCACAATGCTCGATCACTTAGTTCAGACGAAAAGTCAATTTTTTTTAATTACAGTTCGTAGAAACATGTCAAACGATGTATAGAATCAAGCTTTAGGATGTTTTTATCATAAATCTTCATTAATGTTTCAACCGAACAATTCCTTTGTCTTTAGAAATGAAAAGGAACGCAGCTCACTCTCACGGCCGCGTGCCTGACTTAGCCCACGCCAGACCTCTTAGTCAAACATGCTCTTATTTGCTCCCCCTTCATATTAGCAGCCTGAGACAAGGTTCTAAAGACTGTTGACATCTAGTGGAAGCCTTAGGAAGTGCAATATGACCCCATAGACACTGTATATTGGATAGGCAAAGACTTGAAAACCTACAAACCTCAGATTTCCCACTTCCTGGTTGGATTTTTCTCAGGTTTTTGCCTGCCATATGAATTCTGTTATACTCACAGACATCATTCAAGCAGTTTTAGAAACTTCAGAGTGTTTTCTATCCAAATCTACTAATTATATGCATAATCTAGCTTTTGGGCCTGAGTAGCAGGCAGTGTACTCTGGGCACCTTATTCATCCAAGCTACTCAATACTGCACCCCAGTCCCATAGAAGTTATATTATCCTGCATTCCTTTCACATTTCCACAAACTTCAAAGTGTTTCCTTTCAAATGGTACCAATAATATGCATATCCTTGCTTCAGGGCCTGAGCTACAGGCAGTTCAATTTGTGGATGTCATTTTAGGCGAGAAAAAAAAGGAATTGATCCTTAAGAGGTTTTTAATATACCCAAAACAAACACGTAAACAAAATACTGGGATGTACCCAAACAAAAGAGCGAAGGTAAACCTTGTACAACGACATTGGGCAAAACCCGTAATACACAATGCACAAAATATGCAGCACAGACTGAGACAATGCATAGGTACTCACACAACCAACGGACATGGGAACAATAAATCGACATCCCAATGGGGAAACAAAGGGCACATTTATACAAACACAATCAGTGAGGAATTGGAAACAGGTGTGCATAATGAAAGTTCAGTGCAGCCTAGAAGCCCGGTGACGTCGACCTCCGGAACTGGTGAACAGAATGAGTAGCAGTACCGGGGGGATCCGTGACAGTACCCACCGACGCGCTGCACTAGCAGCGGGACAACACCGGCCTCGGGGATGAACACAGGGAGCGGTGCGGTCCGGTCACTGACTGTGAAAATCCCTGGTCAGCAAAGAATCCAGGATGTCCACCACAGGAACCCAGCACCACTCCTCTGGGCCGTACCCCTCCCAGTCGAAGAGGCACTGGAGAGGCACATTAACCCCGATGCCTTGAATCCAGGAACTCACGGACCGAGTACGCTGGAGAGACCCATGAAAGGTCGGGTTAATGCGATAATCAACAGGGAGTTGTAAATGGTATGTTACCTCATTAACCCTCCTCAGGACTTTAAACGGCCCCACAAACTGCAGGCTCAGCTTCAATCAGGGCAGGCGGAGGGGCAGGTTCTTGGTGGAGAGCCAGATCCGGTCACCAGAATATAAAACAGGCACTTCACTGCGGTGGCGGTCGGCCTGTTCCTTGTGCCAACGCCTGGTGCTCTTGAGATGAGTTCTCCTCAGCGTGCAGAAATCACTTGTCCACCACAGGGGCCTCGGTTTGGCTCGGATCCCAAGGTGCCAGGGTCAGCTGATACTCCTTTCCAGTGCGTGTTGGGTTGAGGTTAGTAGAGGAGTGGCGGAGGGAACGCCTTCCATACACTTGAGGTGAACTGAGAGCCATGGTCTGACACAATATCCTCCGGGATCCCGTAGTGCCAGAAGACGTGTGTAAAAAGAGCCTCCTCAGTTTGCATGGCCGACGGAAGCCCAGGCAGAGGAAGGAGGCAACAAATTTTGGAAAACCGGTCCACAATGACAAGAATGGTGGTGTTCCCCTGGGAGGAGGGGAACACCATTTGGACCATTTCGGCATGCTCCAAATGATATCAAAATATTGTGTGATATCTGTGGATTAAAATGTCCCAAAACAGTGCTTGCATAATAGGTAATGGTAGCCTTAGTATCATGTCCCATACATCCTATTCAAAAAGGTAGAGTTTTATTGGAATGGCTTCTTGTCCATGGTTCCATTTTCAGTACAGGGAAGTTAGTACAGGAAAATGTATTGAAATTGACAAAATACTGAATATCATATTTTATATCATTTGTTACAGGAATTAAATTCCTATATGTTTTAATACCCAATTAAAATTAAACACTGTCAATTCCTAAGAATTTGTAAGACTCTTATTTGCATGAAATGGACAGAGACCAGTCTCAAAATCTATCAGCAGCGTTTATTCTCGAGAGTACTGAACATGACACATTTTACCACAGATTATAAACTGAAAATTACATCATTCGTTTTCGTACTACCCCATCTCATCAACCAAATCAAATCAAATCAAATTTTATTTGTCACATACACATGGTTAGCAGATGTTAATGCGAGTGTAGCGAAATGCTTGTGCTTCTAGTTCCGACAATGCAGTAATAACCAACAAGTAATCTAACTAACAATTCCAAAACTACTACCTTATACACACAAGTGTAAAGGGATAAAGAATATGTACATAAAGATATATGAATGAGTGATGGTACAGAGCGGCATAGGCAAGATGCAGTAGATGGTATCGAGTACAGTATATACATATGAGATGAGTATGTAAACAAAGTGGCATAGTTAAAGTGGCTAGTGATACATGTATTACATAAAGATGCAGTAGATGATATAGAGTACAGTATATACGTATACATATGAGATGAATAATGTAGGGTATGTAAACATTATATTAGGTAGCATGTTTAAAGTGGCTAGTGATATATTTTACATCATTTCCCATCAATTCCCATTATTAAAGTGGCTGGAGTTGAGTCAGTGTGTTGGCAGCAGCCACTCAATGTTAGTGGTGGCGCTGTTTAACAGTCTGATGGCCTTGAGATAGAAGCTGTTTTTCAGTCTCTCGGTCCCAGCTTTGATGCACCTGTACTGACCTCGCCTTCTGGATGATAGCGGGGTGAACAGGCAGTGGCTCGGGTGGTTGTTGTCTTGAGGATCTTTATGGCCGTCCTGTAACATCGGGTGGTGTAGGTGTCCTGGAGGGCAGGTAGTTTGCCCCCGGTGATGCGTTGTGCAGACCTCAATACCCTCTGGAGAGCCTTACGGTTGTGGGCGGAGCAGTTGCCGTACCAGGCGGTGATACAGCCCGCCAGGATGCTCTCGATTGTTGCATCTGTAGAAGTTGTGAGTGCTTTTGGTGACAAGCCGAATTTCTTCAGCCTCCTGAGGTTGAAGAGGCGCTGCTGCGCCTTCTTCACAATGCTGTCTGTGTGGGTGGACCAATTCAGTTTGTCTGTGATGTGTATGCCGAGGAACTTAAAACTTGCTACCCTCTCCACTACTGTTCCATCGATGTGGATAGGGGGGTGTTCCCTCTGCTGTTTCCTGAAGTCCACAATCATCTCCTTAGTTTTGTTGACGTTGAGTGTGAGGTTGGCTGTATAGTGGCTGTATAGTTCTCAAGCCTTCCCACATCGTTTCTCCCTACTAAGATAATTACGACCCAAGCCAAGGTGGGGGTCTGCCTGTGTAGATAAGCATTCTAGGCCAGTCTGGCTATAAGTTCATTCATTTCTACCAAGGAACAGACAGGCATTGTTCTAATTCTTGATTATATTTACACACATTATATTCAGTACTAAGGTTAAAAGAAAATTCATACATCTATACAGTAACATAATAGTATTCTGATTAGTCAGTCCTGATTGAAATGTATACATAATTAGTCATTATTGATAAAAAAAAATCCCTTAACATCATTGTAATTAGTCAACTTAGGGAACACCCATTTGACAGTTTTAAGTGATTAAATGTAAATACTGAAAATGAGGATGGAAGTATGTTCAAGAATCAGTACATTTTGTAGATTTTTGGAGACTTTTCCACCACTTTTCTACAAAAATATATTTAAAGGATACATACATATGACATACCCTGGACCATTTTGTTGTGTTCTCCAGACACCCTCAAACATTTTAGCCATCCTTGGCCTGTATGTACCAAAATTCAAACCCCTTTGTTTTTTACACTGCTGCTACTCATTGTTTATTATCGATGCATAGTCACTTAACCCCTACCTACATGTACAATTACCTCGACTAACCTGTACCCCCTCACATTGACTCGGTACCGGTACCCTCTGTATATAGCCTCGTTATTGTTATTTTATTGTGTTACTTTTTATTTAATTTTTTACTTTAGTTTATTAAGTAAATATTTTCTTAACTCTATTTCTTGAACTTCATTGTTGGTTAAGGGCTTGTAAGTAAGCATTTCACTATAAGGTCTACACTTGTTGTAGTTGGCGCATGTGACAAATAAAATTTGATTTGATTGACATTAAAAGTGCCCATCCAAGAAAGCTCAAGGTCATTTGCCACAGATAAAATGATTGTCAAATCACATTATATCTACCATAGCTTTGATTGGACTGATCATGTCAACATCATACTTTAAAAATCTTAGCTTGCAAGCTATGCTGTCAATCCAGCATGACTTTCTGCCGCATTCAAACAACTGAAAACTCGGAATGGTCGCGTTAAACGGAACCCAAACCGGTGCGCGCGTGCGCCATCGTGCATAATGTATTTGTCCCCCCAACCAAACGCGATCATGACACGCAGGTTAAGTTATCAAAGCAAACTCTTAACCAATATCATTAATTTGGGGACAGGTCGAAAAGCATTAAACGTTTATAGCAATTTAGCTAGCTAGCTTGCACTTGCTAGCTAATTTGTCCTATTTAGCTAGCTTGCTGTTGCTAGCTAGTTTGTCCTGGGATATAAATATCGAGTTGTTATTTTACCTGAAATGTCTTCTACTCCGACAATTAATCCACACATAAAACGGTCAACCGAATCGTTTCTAGTCCTCTCCTCCTTCCAGGCCTTTTCTTCTCTGGACTTTGTATTGCGATTGGCAACTTTCATAAATTAGGTGCATTACCGCCACCAACCTCGTTCGTCATTCAGTCACCCACGTGGGTATAACCAATGAGGAGATGGCACATGGGTACCTGCTTCTTTAAACCAATGAGGAAATGGGAGAGGCAGGACTTGCACCATGATCTGCGTCACAAATAGAACTGACTTCTATTTTAGCCCTTGGCAACGCAGACGCTTGTTGGCGTGCATGAGCAGCGTGGGTGCAATAATTGAATAATATAGATTTCTAAATTTTTACAACGCTCGCGTTGCATAGTCGGCCTGTTTGACAACCGAACCGATAGAACGAACAACCAGCCTGCTTGGAAAGCAACCCTAGGTTTGTGTCGGGACTATATCTTGTGGAAGGATTAAATAGTATGGATAAATGAATCAAAATAACGTTTTAATGAAAATATGTCAATCATTGTTTGAATATCTTGGTAACCCGATGCATAAAAGTAACAACCCCGTGCCAATATTTCCTCCAAACACCGGCTTATTGGGCATTATCGCTTGAATAATGACTCTTTTTTTTTTGCACTCCGGCACCTAAATGAATAGCACTAAACTGCTGAGTATAACAGGTTACATCTGCAATGGCACTATAGCTAGACATCTTTATTTAGACTTTTACTTATTTGTTTAAAGGCTGAAAGGGCTCATCATCAAAGTATTTTGTTAAAATGAGTTACCTGTTTCTCTGCTGGACACAATACATTCCAATGGGATTTTACCTAGTGACGTGTGCAGGGCAGATTTCCTGTAATTCTTCTTAAAAGTGACACAAAACAGAATATCATATTACATATCATTGCAATCAGTAGAATTCAGGGAACACCCATATTACTGTTTATAGTGTAAACTATTGGAACTAGCCATGAAAACATTTACAAAAATTTACCAAAAAACTCATTTGACACCCGGTTTCACCACTTTTCTACTAACGTTTAAAGGATAAGTATATATGGAATTTTTGACAATTTTGTTGTGCTTTTGGAGACGACCACAAGTCTGGTTCATCCTTGGCACCAAGCATACTTCCAAAGATGTGGCAAAATGGCTTAAGGACAACAAAGTCAAGGTATTGGAGTGGCAATCACAAAGCCCTGACCACACAGCCGTCATACCGCTATGGAAGGAGACGTGTTCTGTCTTCTAGAGATGAACATACTTTGGTGTGAAAAGTGCAGATCAATCCAAGAGCAACAGCAAAGGACCTTGTGAAGATGCTGGAGGAAACAGGTACAAAAGTATCTACAGTGCCTTGCGAAAGTATTCGGCCCCATTGAACTTTGCGAACTTTTGCCACATTTCAGGCTTCAAACATAAAGATATAAAACTGTATTTTTTTGTGAAGAATCAACAACAAGTGGGACACAATCATGAAGTGGAACGACATTTATTGGATATTTCAAACTTTTTAACAAATCAAAAACTGAAAAATTGGGCATGCAAAATTATTCAGCCCCTTTACTTTCAGTGCAGCAAACTCTCTCCAGAAGTTCAGTGAGGATCTCTGAATGATCCAATGTTGACCTAAATGACTAATGATGATAAATACAATCCACCTGTGCGTAATCAAGTCTCCGTATAATTGCACCTGCACTGTGATAGTCTCAGAGGTCCGTTAAAAGCGCAGAGAGCATCATGAAGAACAAGGAACACACCAGGCAGGTCCGAGATACTGTTGTGAAGAAGTTTAAAGCCGGATTTGGATACAAAAAGATTTCCCAAGCTTTAAACATCCCAAGGAGCACTGTGCAAGCGATAATATTGAAATGGAAGGAGTATCAGACCACTGCAAATCTACCAAGACTGGCCGTCCCTCTAAACTTTCAGCTCATAGCAAGGAGAAGACTGATCAGAGATGCAGCCAAGAGGCCCATGATCACTCTGGATGAACTGCAGAGACTACAGCTGAGGGGGGAGACTCTGTCCATAGGACAACAATCAGTCGTATATTGCACAAATCTGGCCATTTATGGAAGAGTGGCAAGAAGAAAGCCATTTCTTAAAGATATCCATAAAAAGTGTCGTTTAAAGTTTGCCACAAGCCACCTGGAGACACACAAGACATGTGAAGAAGGTGCTCTGGTCAGATGAAACAAAACTGAACTTTTTGGACAACAATGCAAAACGTTATGTTTGCGTAAAAGCAAACACAGCTCATCACCCTGAACACCACTCCCCACTGTCAAACATGGTGGTGGCAGCATCATGGTTTTGGGCTGCTTTTCTTCAGCAGGGGACAGGGAAAGATGGTTAAAATTGATGGGAAGATGGATGGCGCCAAATACAGGACCATTCTGGAAGAAAACCTGATGGAGTCTGCAAAAGACATGAGACTGGGACGGAGATTTGTCTTCCAACAAGACAATGATCCAAAACATAAAGCAAAATCTACAATGGAATGTTTCAAAAATACACATATCCAGGTGTTAGAATGGCCAAGTCAAAGTCCAGACCTGAAACCAATCGAGAATCTGTGGAAAGAACTGAAAACGGCTGTTCACAAATGCTCTCCATCCAAACTCACTGAGCTCGAGCTGTTTTGCAAATGAGGAATGGGAAGAATGTCAGTCTCTCGATG